>NC_051236.1:23367500-23655000 GCF_015220715.1 Pygocentrus nattereri
CAGCAAGATATAGACATCAGTCTGCGTGAAGCAATCAGGGTCCTAGTTGTCCATCATAATGAATACGTCTGAGTACGTAAAGGAGAAAATGCTGGGCTTTTATTTCTTATGTGAGGTTTTAACCTCATACCAATACACACACAGAGTGACTGACGACTCTAGCTTTGCAGAGAATGTATGGCTGCAACAACACGTCTTTCTGATTAATGTATTGATTATAAAGAAGATAATGTGATTATATTGACTCAGTGTACATACTAAGGCTGGAATATATATACACACACACACACACACACACACACACACACACACACACACACACATATATGTATGTATGCATGTATACATTGGCATACCATGATATTGCTTCTCAGTTTCAGTTGCATTTAAGCAATATATTTCATATATAATGAATATTCATGTTTTTTTTTTTGTTTTTAGTTTTAATATTGGATCCTGTGTGCTTTATTCTTGGTATCCAGGAGCAGACACTAAACTAGCATCTGTGAAATCTGCTGCACTTGAAAAAATGGTTCTAGGTTTTTCTTTCTGTGAAGTGGTTATACACATAAACATGTGTAACATCCATATTTCTTTAGCTTTGCTTGTTTTGGCCATTATTACATTAATGCAACACATGAAATACATGTGCAACCACAATCATGTCAATTCAAAGTACCACTGTACATTTTGGTGCTCCAGATTGTTTTGAAAGAACAGTTTAAAATCCAGACTCTGATGTTTGCTTGATGTTTATAATATTGCATAAGACTCACTTTTGTGATGGTTTGTTTATAAGTAGAATAGTCCAATCAAAGCAAACCACATGGTCTTACTCTTCCTGAGATGATGACTGCCCTCCTGTTCTGCTGAACGCTGTTGGAAGACTGACCATAAGGGCTTCCTCATCACCATCACCAACTTGCTCTCCTGTTCATTTGTGCCAACTGCAACACCCTCAATTACATCACTGTGCCATCCAGATGTACCAGCATTCAGATAGGATGGGACCGTTTCAGCTCACTCCCACTTTTCATAAAGACTCAGTCAGAGACTGCCTCAGTCAGAGACTGCCTCAGTCAGAGACCGCCTCAGTCAGAGACCGCCTCTACCAGTGCAGTTTCTAAAGCTTTACCATTCAGACTTCAAACAGAGATCCTCTTAGCTTTTATTTGGTATTTAGCTAACTCAACTGTAAATACTGTTTGACCAGAGGAGGATGGGTGTCCCCTTGTGAGTCTTGGTTCCTCCCAAGGTTTCTTCCTCCAGTCTGAGGGAGTTTTTCCTTGCCACCGTCGCTTCTGGCTTGTTCACTTGGGGATATATGTTGTAACTGTATATATTGTAACTGTATGTTTTCAAACTTCTGTAAAGCTGCTTTGTGGCAACATCATTGTAAAAAGTGCTATACAAATAAACTTGAATCAAATTGAATTGAATCTTAATACGACACCAATAGCAGTATTGTCTTTATTAATGCTAATTTAAACATGAAATATCTGATACTGTAATACCACCATATACATTGAAAAAACAGTAAAAAGTCCTGCAGCAGTAACAGTAAAAGTGTGTTTTCTCACTGATGGTAAAAATCTGCAAAGTGTTTTTGTAAAGTTTTTTTTTTCTGTAAAGACTCATTTAATTTATTAGACATAGTAATTTATTAGAAATACTGCCTTCATGAAATTCAAAACTAAAGACTAATACATTTTATTATTATGAATTCTATGAATTTTATTAACGTCACCAGCCCTAGTACATTTATAGATCAATCATAAAACTAAAATTCATGAAACTAAAATTCTGTTTTATTCTTAGAGCTTTTTTCTGAGGTCCAAATATTAAGCTATTAAGATGATAGTAACTATATTAGAGTTTTTATTGGAGTGCAGTAAATAATAAATATTTACTGACCACTGTTTTTTGATGGTGTTCATTGCAAATATAATCATAAATGTGTTGCCTTGGACATGAATAACCTATGAAATCTCGTCAAATATTGAGTGATCGCTTACAAATCAAAGTTTTATGTAAAGCCTTAGATGTAGACCTTAGAAAAGGCACCTTAAAACAGGGAGAAAAACATAGTTGAAAGATAGCAAATAACATTTAAATTGGTTCCTTAAAATATAAAAAAAAGAAATTAATTTTAAAAATTCAAGTCTGGCCAATTAAAGAGAAAATAATGTCATTTCTATTGCTAGTAATACTGGAAATGGACACAGTGAGCTAATAAATAAAAAAGTAATAAAAAATGGTAAAAAAAAAAAAGGTCATCGACCACAAAAAGCCATATTTAGTGCATCCCTACATGCAATATGCATCTAGTGCATACTAAACAAAATGTGCATGTTATGTTATCTCAACCCAAACTAAACCAATTTATATTCACATTCTGGACAATGAAGCATATATAACCCTTATTAAACTTCACCTCAGTAGTAATAATAACAAGCTCTTGGTTTGGTTTTGTCTTGTCCTTGTGCTCAGCTCATATAAGATACAATTTATGTTATATTTAGACACAATTCACACTACATTTAGACCACATTCACAGTACATTATGACACCATTCACACTACACAGGCAGATATGAAGATCTAAAGTTGAAAGAAAATACAAAAATCTCATAGAAATACAAATCACAATACAAAGCAAAGCTTGTGCCCCGCTGTTTGCTGTCCCACTTAGATTAATGAATTTATTTGGGCTGTGCCAAATGCGACTGTGTTCTGTTTTGAACTGAGAACATGAATCTCTTGAGCTTTTCAGCTCAGTTTGTTTTATGGGATTTGACTATTCATTCTTTAAGTTTCTGTTTATAAAAAACAATATACTTAATTTCGGCCTTTTGTGGTCTGACCAGATAATAACTGTGCACACAAATTATGTGAAAACTGAATAAGAAAGCAGAACAGTGCCTTAAGATCTTGATGCCATGGCTTCACTAATACCATAATGAATCTGTAGAGCAGAAAAAGGTAAAAACCCAGGAGACTTGTTACAGTTAGTACTTCAATAACTAATAAAAACAAACAAATAAACCCTAAGGGAACACTCTAATTATCTGCTGCATTAACATGGCCAAAAAAATTATATTACAGCATGATTCAAATACCTGATGGTTTGGTACATATTACAGTTAACACCAAAAGCAGTGCTAATTGTTGTTTCTCTTGTCTGAATTTCTGCAAGGCTGAAGCTGGCTTCTAGTTTGACAGCCTTTTGCATAATTTTTTGGGTTCCACCTTAAATGGAGCAACAGTTACATTCTAGCTCCTGTACATGCCAAACCATTTAAGGTGGAACAGGAAATTCAGATAAGAAGCCAACTTCAAACTTGAATTCCTCAAGTCATTTGTCTGTCAGACACTGCTGGAATCTGGAAAATATTCTAATCTGGAGGTCATTCAGGCTTTGGTACCAGCCGGTCGGTGGTGTGGTCTAAGACCCTGAGACTCTGATGCAGCTGATCGTGTGACACGGTTCCTAAGGTGATATGAAAGGAAGTGTGGCTATTGCTTTGGCATGTTAGGCCAAGACTAACCCCAAAAGACTGGCCATTCCTTCATGTCCGTTAAGGTTGCAACAGACTAGAAATATTTCCAGTGGTATAATGATTTGAACCAATATACCTCAAACTATTAACATCATTTTACTTATCTTAATATTACTTTGATTTCTGAGAGCATAATCATCACCACTTGCACATTTATTGGCCAGAAATCTGTCTAATGTTCTTAATCAGCTTATCTTTGAGCTAGAGTTGCTCTCTAATACAAGCTGTTAGATAGTCTCTGTTGGTTTTTTGATTTATTTATTTATTTAGCCTGCAATAATATTCCTTTCTGATTCAGTAAATCATGTGCACAGATGTGAACCATGATCAGTCAGGAAAATAAGACATATCTGCTGCTTAATGAAGTTAGTATGTGGACATGCATGTCACGATTGGCCCCTCCCAGTCCTGTCCATGTGTTCGTGTTTTGGTTTAGCCCATGTGCCTTTTGTTTTGGTCCAGCCCCCTCGTTTCATGACTCCACCCCTGATTGTTTCCACCTGTCCCTCATCAGCCCTGTTGTATTTAAGCCCTGTATTTGCCCCTTGTGTTTGCTGGTCTTTGTTATCTGCATTGTTGTGTGTTGGTTGTACTGGTGGTGTTTGTATTGGTCTTTGTACTATTCTGCTGGTTTGGTTCTGGTTCTGATCCATCTGTGTTGGCTCTATGTCCTAGGACCGTTTGGACTATGGCCCTGGATTTGCCCATAATAAACGTCGCTTATCTCCGCATCCTCGCTCCCCGTTACAGCATGACTATATGCATTTCTGCATTTTTGTCTTGGATCATTGTGATATAATATTTTTGTAATATTGACTACTCCTAGTTAAAATCTATTAACTCCTTAACAATCCAGGCTCATTACATACAGTACAAAGGCTTGTTGTTAGGTAGCTACAGAGACTTCATTGCAAACTAATGTTGGGCTCATGGCTTGTTAAGGGGTTAATGAGTCACTAAGATGTACAACATGTAAATTAAAACATTAGGTACCTAAATGTGTGTTAAAAGCTTCTACACAGTGTTTAATATGAATATGCCTTTCTGACGTCATGAACAGCTGCTCCCCGAATGACGGGAAAAACACAAGAAATCTGATCTGACCGCTCAAACTGATCCAGAAACGTATTCAAGAATTCAATTTGAATCAGATCCAAAACCACCTACAAATGTGGAATCTGATTGGAAAAAGTCAGATTTGCCATTCAGACTGCAGAAAATCTGCTTTGGTCAAATCAGATCAGTTTGAGCTGCCGGTGTGAATAAGGCCTTAGTGAAGAGATTACTCATCAGGTTATAATGTCAAAACTGACACAATGTTTTTGTTGCTGATCACACTCCTTACTCCCTACATGCCTTTTATCAAACGTTCTATAATCACATTCCTGTGTATGTGCATGTACACACATGTAAACGCACATGTACAGACTAACTGCACTCTGTTTCGGGTGTTCTGTGGAGCTCTAATCTCAGTCGTCTACTCTGCTTTTGTGTATTCAGCACATTTTGTCACAAAACATAAGCCGTCCATACAGGTTCTGCTGGTGTCCCTTCAGTGCATTAAGGCAATATGGCTGTTTTCCAGTGCTGACAACCTGGGCAAATGATTTGTGCATGTGTCAAATACCCACAATACAGCACAGTCGCCTGCTTTAATAGCCACAAACCATTTTACTCAATTGAGTGGCTTGTGCTACAGTAATTGAAGTCACTCCATGCATTCCCCAATGATTCCTACAGGAGAAAGAGAGTGAGAGAGATTGAAAGAGAGAGGAACAAAGAGAGAGAGTCCTTTGAAGAGATATAAAAAAATTTTTGCAAAAAAAAAAAATTTAATATATTAGCACCAACCTGTCCAGGGTGTATCGTGCCTTTCGCCCGAAGACTGCTGGGATAGGCTCCAGCACCCCCCCGCGACCCTGACGGAGAAGCGGCTTGGAAAATGGATGGATGGATGGATATTAGCACCAAATATCTGAAATTGAAAGATATGCTTTAGCAAAAAGATACAGTTTTCAGTTTTTCCACTTATTCCAGAAGGTCTACACTACAGCCGTGCAGGCTTGTAGATGTGGTTTGAGACACAGTATGATTTACTGTGAACTGTACAAAGGAAGAAAAACCATGTAGTTACACACAGTGCACAGCCATTTTAGACGTCATAGAGGCACTGTAGAGATTATGTTTATAGTTCATAAACAGCTGTTAATCTTTATTTCAAACTGAAGATGTATGTTTATGAATAGAAACAACAGAAATCACAAACATAATAATATCCATGTATCAATAAGTGTCCATGTGCCAGCATGATATGCGTGAATTGATAGGGGAGTCAGATTCTGGAATCTGGAGTTCCAATTCTGTTATGTCAGCTAATAAACTCCTCCACTACTAGCAAATATCTGCCAATACCAGTGTGATTCCAATATCAGTCCTACTGTAAAATAGCATTTTCCTTAGGTATTCAAAATGTTGTAACCCACTACTTTGGCTGTATAAATACACAGATGTTATTGTCAGGTCAATAAAGCACCTTAAATTTATTTCTGAGAGAGAGAGAGAGAAAGAGAGAGAGAGAGAGAGAGAGAGAGAGAAAGAGAGAGAGAGAGAGAGAGAGAGAGAGAGAGAGAAAGAGCGATAGAGAGAGAGAGAGAGAGAGAGAGAAAGAGAGAGAGAGAGAGAGAGAGAGAGAGAGAGAGAGAGAGAGAGAGAGAAAGAGAGAGAGAGAGAGAGAGAGAGAGAGAGAGAGAGAGAGTGTAGTCCTTCTACTTCAAATTGACCTTTAGAACAGATATGGACCGAGATATAAAAGAAAAATAGTACCTGTGGAGGACTGAATACAAACACATGCAGATTGTTTGAGTGGAGATTCGCCAACTTTCCCCGGCTGTTCAGTCTGCTTCCCCTCTCTTTCACTAAGCATGTCAAAGACAGAAATATAACTCAGTATGCTAATGTTAATCCCCCTCTCTTTCTCTAAATAACAATCGTCAGGATAAAAATAACTGTGAAGACTTCAGAGCTTTAGAGCAGGATTGGCCGGCCAAGTCCGGCATTAACACACTGTAATGAGATTTCAGAGGAATATGAAGAAGTGAGGGCAGAAATCCATGTTATGACTTCTCTTCTGACAGATCTCCTCCATCCGTGAGGATGAAGACAGATACATCCGCTCCATATGCCCTCGCTCCGTTCATCCTTCTCTCCGTTATATCCCAGATTTCCTCCTGATATTACGGCTCTGCCAGGGACAGTTTTTCTCCTGCCCATATTAGCCCGTGACCCCGTTTATTTCCTTCCTTCCTTCCTTTTTTTTCCCTTGTCCTCTCTTTCTTTCTTTCTTTTTAAATTTTTTACATTCTTGTTAAAACGGTCTTTTCTGGAATTCTGTGAAGCTGCTTTGTGACAACATCCATTGTAAAAAGCGCTACAAATAAATTTGATTTGATGATTTGATTTGATTTCTTTCTTTCTTTCTTTCTTTCTTTCTTTCCTTCTTTCTTTCTTTCTTTCTTTCTTTCTTTCTTTCTTTTTTGCACTTTCTTTATTTTGCCCTGTTTCTTTCGTCCTTTTATCCTTCATCCCTTCAGAATGATCAGTTTTTTTTGAGATGAGACAAAACAGCTGTACAATATTTTACATTATTATAAAGTGAAAATATATATGGACCAATATCTCAGAAAAACGAAGTTTCTCACTTTAGATTAAATAAAAAATATAAGATACAAACATTGTTGATTTCAAAACATGCCAGTCTCTCCGTATATGAAAACTAAACTGCAGAAATAGCCCATTTTAAATTCACTGGGTTTTTTTTATGTCACAGAAAACAACCCATTTCATACAGCTGCCTATTCCTCCTCCAGCAGTTTAGCCCTGCACATTCACACTGAAGTCCAAGGAGTGTTTCACTTCAGACTTTCATATATCAGTCTTAAAGGCACAGTGGCAAAAACAGCCTGTTTAATTTTAAAGGATTAAGAGAGGTTTGAAAATGGTAATAACTGTTTTTGGTATATAAAACCACACAACCTTTAAGCATTCCCCACAAGAAAAAGGTAGAATGCAGGACAAATGTAGGATATGGTCTCTTGATAATATATCTTATTTTAATGAAATAAAAATAATGATATGGTTATGTAACAAATTAGATGTAACAAATAGAATTTTAATGAAATTGTCTCCAAAATGGTCATTTCACAGCAAAAGGTAAAACATACTTAATGTTTGATGCAACTAACCTAAAGTTGCCAACAAGAAGTAAATTTGGACTAGTCCTATTCCATTCATCATCAAATCTTCACTCAGTATAAAGGGCAGCTGCTGTGTTTAAACGATGTAGAAACATAAAAAGTGAAAAAAAAAAGATTTTGATTTGGCAATGACAAAGAATATAAAATAATAGAAATAATGAAGTTATGACGTTCTGTTTATATTTTGGAATATGCTGGCTGCATATCATATTATTTTTGTAGGGGATACATCTATGTGTCCTGTAGGCCACAGTGAGGACAGGCCAGTAAGGTATCTTTGTGCGTTAGAGACCTTGGGGCCTTTTTGTAGTTGTAACTGGGCAGTGAAAAAGTGGTCTGTTGGCAGGTTGGATAGGCATGCCTCATTACCTCTGCAAAGTCATTTGGAGTACGGTGTTACCCTCAGGAGAGGTAAGATGGCCTGCTTGATTTAGCCTTGTTTACTGTGGTGTGGTAGTTTAATTACAGTATGTTTTAGGTGGAGGGTCCTTGTGGATTAATCTGCTTTTTTTGGAATGTGTGAACCCAAGACATGCAAATGAATAGATTCGTGTCTCTGATGTTCAAACACCACTAGTGCAATCAGTGCCCTTACACTAATGAGACTCATCATTTTACATAAATTAACACACAGAAAGTTACACAATGTGGTGTTAGACGAGATAAATTCTAACATTGTTCAGAGTGAAAATGCTAAATCTGCAGTGTTTAGTCTGCTCATGGATGTTTACTGAGTGGAGAAAGTGTGGCATGCAGCCTCAGTATTAGGGTGACAGCTGGACAAACACAGAGACACATGTTTAAACTTAAACACACCACGTACTAAACAGAGGCATGTGTGAAGACAGTGGAGACAGCTCTCCTGTTTCATTGGAACTCTACATTTGTGTTTGTAATGTTTTGACAGTTGAATAGTTGTTATTTATCGTCCTCTCAATGATTGTAGAAGCGTTTGCTGCCTAAAAAGCTGTGGCTTCTGGAGCACTTTAAGCCATTATCCGAGGAATCCTTCGTTTTAAACCTGTCGATTGTTGTAAAACAGCAAATATTTGGTGTTGCAGTGTTTTGGCTTTATAACTGTATGCTGATGTGTGTAGGAATCGGTCAAATAAACAAGTATCAGTGTGTCTAGGAATCTGAGCAGCTCAGAAGAGTCTGTGTGTAAGAGAGAGAGAGAGAGAGAGAGAGAGAGAGAGAGAGAGAGAGAGAGAGAGAGAGAGAGAGAGAGGAGGAGTGCATGTGCAGAAACGGACAAAAAGACAGTGCCATTTGCTACACTCGTACACATACACCCGCACACATTTCAGTTTGTGCTCCTGTGTGTGCTGGTGTGCTCTGGAGGCGTAGTGGGGGGATTTGTCAGCAAGTCAGTTTAATTACACCCACCAATTACAGCAAGAACAGTGATTTCACTGCAGCTGCTACAGTTTTCTTTCCCTACTGCACCTTCACATCCATCCATCCATCCATCCATCCATCCATCCATTGTCTGTGCATCCAAGCATCTATCCAGCCACCCATCCAGTCAATTTCAATCCTTTCATTCATCCATCCAAATAGTCACCATCCATCCATCTATTTATTATTCAATCATCTGTGCATCCATTCATCCCTCCATCTGTCCATTTTTCGATCCACTCTTCTGTTATGTATCCAAAAAACACTCATTCATCGATGTGTGTAGATTCAACTGCCAATTCAGAGATGAAGATTTAGAAATGTTGTAATCAGTTTTGACAAATCACAATATTCAATAAAATATCATCATGTTTTTGGACAAATAAAATTCTTGGACCATTTTTAAATGGAAAAGTCCAAGGCAAGAAACTCATGGCTTATTATTTTTATTGTGTACTTTGTGCTGCACTGTAAATAGCTCTTTCTCACTTTTGTATATTGTGGATTTAAAAAATCATTTTAATTGTACTGAATTGAATTGAATTGTTGTCTTCATGATCCATTAAATCATTGAACAGTATTTTTCCAAATGAAAGACCATCTTTTCACCACATCACCTTTATCAAGACTCAACATCCTCCACTCCTTCTATGAGACTGTGTGTGCAGAATGGAGCTGAATCAGTTATTATCCCCAACAGCCACAATGTAGCTGTCTGAGCTGCGTCAGTGCAGCTGTGCTCTACCAAGCAAGTCGGTGCAGTTGGTGCTGTGATGTGCTTGACAACTCAGATCTTGGTCATGCTTGGATGCAGTGAATAGTTAAAGATATATCAGTACTGATGGGGGATTCTTGTCTCTGTGTTGTGAGGGTGTGGGTGTTATCGCCAGAATAACCAAACGATCAGTGTTTGGCTTGACTGCCATGAGATCATTCTTGCACTCCCACCACCACCTGGCATCTCTGCTGCTTGATCATTTTGTGATATTACTTGAGTTCACACACCCACCATTACTGAAGCTACAGGGATATACAGGAAATCCAAAACTTAATATCACTTTCAGAATACTTTAAAGGGCCTGTATCCTGGAGAAGAACTTTTTCAAGTTTTATGTTCTATATTAATACTGATACAGTTGTACTATTCACCACACAGTCTGTATATCAAAACTTGTCTGCAGAAACAACTCATTATGGAAGCATTGGGTTTGTAATGTCACAAATATAATACATTATCTGAGAATACATTACAAAATACACAATACATTACATATGTCCACCTATTTAGCCTGCAGCAATGTAGTCTATTCACGTTAATGTGACAGGGAATGTTGTTACAGCAGACAAACAATTGAAAGTTGAGCTCCTTACTTTATCCTTCCTCCCTGTTATTGCTACCTTTAAATTAAAAACAGTTTTAATTTGACATGCTGGACTCTGTTGTTAACAGAATTTAACACCTTGTGAGAAAATATATGCTTAGAAACTAACCAGCAAATTGATTCAACTAACCAGCAAATTGATTCAGTTTTACAGGATGGTGCTGCCAAAAGAATGTTTGTAAAGTGTTTTTTTATGTTGTATGTTCAATATGTTTTATGTAATATGTTTTAAGTAAAGAAAGTCTTGACCAGTATATGATTAAAATTATGTGGACACCCCTCCTAACAATTGAGTTCAAGTGTTTTGGTTATACTCATTACCATATAAAATCAAACACATAGCCATGCAATCTGCATAGACACATTTCATGAACTGACTTGTGCCAGAAGAATAGGTGGTACTGAAGAGCTCAGTGACTTTAAACGGCATTGTCATAGGAAGCCTTCTTTGCCACAAGTCAGTTTCGTTCCCACTGATTTTTGCAAAGGCTTGAAATGTTCCTGTATTAATATTCAATGTTCTGAACACACAATTACAGCGTCTGTGGTGCTTGAATTCTTTTATTGTGTTTCAGATTCAAAGATGATTTGAAGAATCACTGCAGCATTCCCAAAAGCCTGGTCTTCTATTTCTCCTGGTCATCATTGGGACAGAGGGCATCTGCGCTTGAGAAAAAATGGCTGACACAGTGAAAACATGCCAACACCTGCTCTTAGCTCTCATTCTACTTCCTCTGGTAAGATTTTGTCATACAATCATAAAAAGCAGGAGGTTGTACTGAAATTGTGGGTGGTATGGAAGAAAATGTGCTTAGGTACAAAACCACAAGTCCTGCTCACAAAGTCTGAATGGCAGCCGTACCTTGTTGACAGTAAATATAAAAAAAATTCAACCAAGATTGCAACGGCATTTCAGAGTTTGATGTTGAGTAGGGGTGGGACCTCAAGGCTTCTCTCAATTATGTTCGATTTCAGTTAAAATAAAGCAATTCTTGATGCATCTGGGTTTTTGACTGCTATAACAAACATGTTTTTTTTTTATTTTTGTTGTACTTATCATTAACAAGTAGTATTTACTATGGTTTCATGTCTTTGCTTTAAGAAAACTGTGACCAGTTAATGACTCCAAACATGCATGCGTTAGCGAGATCTTCAATTTTTTCCCTTTTCCAAGCCAGGCTGTTCCAAATGATCCTATGTTACAAAGTATCTTGCTTTGCATAAGCTTATTTCACAGTGGAAGAAGCACAAAGCCCATATAAAAGTCTTTCAGTAGAGAATTGTGATGCATCAGAATCTTTTTTTTCCCCATCTATAATGATGAGGAACTGCAACTGCACGTGGCGTGTTCCCTCACTTTTTTCCGGACAGTAGAATCTTGTCAAGTCAGTGAAAATGAATTGTCGAACTGACTTTGCTTTTTCATTTTAAATTCAATTGTTCAGCACACGCAAGAATACAACACAAATACTTGATTTGCCATTGAATTTCATTGGTTTCAAGGTATGCACACTCACTTAGGAAATGTAATTGTAATCACAGGATTTCATTGGAATTTTTAGTAGCATTTGAGTTTGAGTTGAGAGAATGCTGCCATGTCTTATTATTGTGATACAGTGGTGTCACAAGATTTGCATTATAGCATATTCTAAAATATCGTAATCCTAAATAAAGGTCTGTTAATGAGACAGAGATGTTAAATATTCTGAGAGAAAGTGTAGAGATAGAGTACAGTAGAGATAGAGTACAGACAGACAGTGAGCGAGAGAGAGAGAGAGAGAGAGAGAGAGAGAGAGAGAGACAGAGAGAGACAGAGACAGAGACACAGAGAGAGAGAGAGAGAGGAGAGAGAGAGAGACAGAGAGAGACAGAGAGAGAGAGAGAGAGAGAGAGAGAGAGGAGAGCGAGAGAGACAGAGAGAGACAGAGAGAGAGAGAGAGAGAGAGAGAGAGAGAGAGGAGAGCGAGACAGAGAGAGAGAGAGAGAGAGAGAGAGAGAGAGAGAGAGAGAGAGAGAAAGAGAGAGAGACAGAGACAGAGACACAGAGAGAGAGAGAGGAGAGAGAGAGAGAGACAGAGAGAGACAGAGAGAGAGAGAGAGAGAGAGAGAGAGAGAGAGGAGAGCGAGACAGAGAGAGACAGAGAGAGAGAGAGAGAGAGAGAGAGAGAGACAGAGAGAGAGAGAGAGAGAGAGAGAGAGAGAGAGGAGAGCGAGACAGAGAGAGACAGAGAGAGAGAGAGAGAGAGAGAGAGAGAGAAAGAGAGACTCTTAGGCTGTCAAAACATTCTGTGTTTTATGTCAGGTTGTGTCACCTTGCAGTTCTTTTCAGATTATACATCTCAGCCATTTTGTTTCTGGCAGCTTGCCGTCTCCAGCATGTCTGCTACTCTCACAAACACAATATTCCCTTCCAGCAGAGGAGGAGAACAGCTTTTATTTGATACAAAATAGGGACAGGGTGACATGACCATTCCCTGTCATGCAATAATGTTTTTCCTTATTACGACAATATTGTAAAAATTTACTGAAAGAATTTTTAAACACACTAATAGAGACTGAAATCATTTCACCACAGTATATTATTATAGGTATTCATTAACCCTCTGGGGTTTATGGGCACTGTCTTGATTTTTAGATAAATTCTTAACTTCACCTGTAAAGGCACTTGCATACAACCTGATACTCACATGTTACATATCAAAGTGTTATCTATCAATCTCAGCAGTTTCACACAAAATATACACAGACACACAATTGTACCAATTGCAAAAGAGAGGCAGATGATGGACACACAAGTGTACCAATGACACCCAGTAAGAGGCAGATGGCGTGTATCTCAAATTCTTTTTATTGCCTCATAACTGTGATTGTGAGTCATGTATGATCTCGTAATAAAATGGAATTGCAAGGGCGATGCTACCAATTCAGGAACGGTTTGAACCGTATTTCTAGGGTGTCTTATTATAAAAATATAAATAGAAACAACCAGAAACATCTAATGTGGTGCACCAAGGGTTACACCCTTCACATTTCTTTACAACACCAAAAAATCCACTACCACTTTAATCCAGTTTAAATAAAATGTTATTTCACCACCACTGCTACTAAAACGTTTGCTTGTGAGAATCACACTTTCTGCACATGGTGGCACTATGAAAAGAGTTTGTATGAGAACTTGAGTTGGAGAGCTGGAGTTCTGAATGGCTTCTACTTTGAGCTAGAGAGCTAGATTTCCGTTGATGGACAGAGGTGGGACTGAGGAACAGAGAGAAGATGGTTTTTCAGAAAAGGCTGGGAAGAGGCTCCTTTCTGTGGCTCTTTTCTCCTGTTTCAGCACGAGAGATTATATAGTAACACCACACAGAATCAGAGGAAAAAAAAACATGCTTGAGTTTCTGGAGAAGCTTTATTCTTGCTGTGGTTTGTTAGTTTTGCTCTAGGTTTGAGTCAGGCCAGTATAACAGTATGAAGGTGTTTAAAAGAGATAATGGTATTTCAGAAATGCAAAGTACCAAATTTCTACATACTTCTCCAAACATCTATTATGAATTTAGGCTGGGCATGGGCTAAACATTAAAAAACAAAGAGTATGAGACAAATATGATTACTTTTGTGTATCTCAAAGCTGTGGGCAGCCCGTTTTCTGCTGTTTAATTCATCCACTTTGATTGCCGATCACAATACATGCAGTCGAGGCTAGTTAGTTGTGATTTGTCTACAGTTATTGTGGATAAGAAGTGCTGTTAATACAATTACCACAATAGGTTATTCTTTCAGAACAAACTGTTGTATTAAAAGCATTTATACTGACTACATTTAACAACATACATTAATTCATAGTGTCATTTCATTATGATAGATCATTAATAGGTAACTGTCTCATCCTTACTACAGACAAACCTGTCCTTTCTCCCCTTGCTCTACTTTCGGCACCACAAGCAGCAGAGAAGTGCATGTCCGCGGACACATTTACGTCACCCGCGCGCTGGCACCAAACAAGGCTCTGGCATCCAATGAGCTCTGGCACCAGACGGGCCAAATGTAAACTGAGCAGGAGCCAGTGCAGTTCTGCTCGACTGAGTGCTCCAGGCAATCAGGGACAGGCTATTCTCTCCCAGGGCTGTGTGTGTGTGTGACCGCTGCATGCTAACGGTTGTCCCTCTTATCACTCTACATCATTTTAATGTGCTATGTTGAAACAGTTGTTGTGGGATTTAAAGAATGGTACAGCTTTTGGTTTATGGTAAAGTCTATGTTTCTTCAAAGACATAAAAGTATTGTGTCGTAGCCAGTTAGATAATTCAGTGGCCTACTTCAGTCATGTGGAATGTGCTTCTAAAAGAGGTTTGTCCAACCTATAAACCTAAATTCTCTTTTCATAACCTTACCACTGTGGAATTGGAAATGCAGCATTAGTTTTTGCTGTTTAGATTGCAGATCATTGCCAGCCCCTTGGATCTATCAAGATGTAATATTTTTGTCATATTAAGCATATTGGAGATGTTACAGGGCACAGTTTCTCTTAGAAAAAAAAAGGCCTGTTGGTTGTCATTTAGGTGGAGTCCAAACTCTATAGTATCATGAGGCCATAGATGGACTTTTACTGTTCTGCAGTGTCTTTGTATGTTTTACATTGTTAAATCAGGTGGCCATATTTTCTACTTGGAATTTACTGTACTTATTATTTTATTGGAATTTACTTATACTTATGTACTTAAGGACGATTTCAATCAGTCATCCTGACTTTCTTTTACTGACTATACTCACGGATCTACATAGAGATTATTCTGGAATGAATGTCTAAAACAATCACATAACCTTAAATCACATTACTATCTATCTAAAAAAAACTCTGCACAAACATTTTATGTTTAGATTTAGTGATTTAGCAGATGTTCTTATCTAGAGTGACTTATAAAACATGCAACAGTAGAAGGCAAAGCATTGCAGAGTACCTGGAAATACTACAAGAATCTATAACCTGAGAGAAAATTGCACAACAGTTTGTTCCACAACTTAGGGGCAAGGGCAGTAAAGCTTTGAGACCTAACCTTATAGCCCTACATTTTAAGTATGAACATATGAAGAATCAAAATCAAAAGCCTAAGATTTTATGCAGGTGTGTAGTTCTGAACCAAGGTCTCATGGAAGAACTTCAGGAGGTTGTGGACCAGCCACATAATTCTGAATGCTGTGTAGAGGAGATATGGGGTATGAGGAAAGGCCTGCAAGGAGCCACCCCTGTCATCAGGAAGAGTTGTAGTCTCCTGATGTTGTATATTAGGAATCTGCAGGATCTCATAGTAGATTTACATGATGAGGGGAATTAAGATGAGTCAATAGTGTTAGAGAGGTCCAGTGTTGGGGAGGTAGATGAGTTCTCTCTTGTCCAGATTGAAAAAGATGTGAGAATGATAGTTGGATATATTCTGTCAGATGTTGGAAGTGGCTGGAAATGAGAAGTACAGTTGCAAGTCATCAACATAGCAATGATAAAAGGAACCATATTGACCATTGTTGATCATTGATTCCAGTGATTTAGTGTATAAGGAGAACAGAAGTGGACCAAGGACTGATCCCTGGGGATCTCAGCTAATGATGCTGTGCAAGGTTGAGAGAGGGCTGTGATATTCTTGGTCCAAAAGAGAATTCCAGTGCCAAATAAATGGAGCTGGAGTGTTATCTGCTAAACTGTCTAACTGATATGATCAAAAGAATCAAAACTCTTTAAGCAGAGTTAAAAGTCTTTAAGCAGCTGGTCCTTTACAAAAAGGGTAGGGGCTTAGGCCCCTGTGTTGAGTCGACTGTTGAGACCTACCAAAACATTCTTGTTCCTAGTTTGTCGGTATATTACCTTTATTTTAAACTTAAATAAAACTTTATTTGTTAAAAACTTTTAATTTAATCCCTTAAAGGGCTAGGGGCGGTGGGCTGGGCCAAGCTGTCATTTCTCACTCCTATTAAGAATAGCTCTCTTAGTTTGTATTGCTTTCTATATATTTACTTAACAGTGGACTTTAGGATTTCATAAGCCTGGGAATTTAAGAAGTTACACTCTGAAATGTTTGTTGGCATTCAGCACATGCTTAGATCTTCAGAATGTGTTGTGAATGCTCTAGAGTGGGTGAAAGTGTGAGAATGAGAGAACATGTAAAAGCAAGGAAGAAAAGACATGAATTTACTTATTTCAGTAGATCCATTGTTGTGTAGCAGTGAATCACACAGTGCGTTTATGATGGAAATCAGCTGTGTGATGTTGCCAGGCTGAGGGCAGCTGCTGACAGTGACCTCATAAATATGCATGAGACATTCATGTTTATTAAACATGATTCATGTTACTAGTGCCACACACACATAGGGAGTAGAGGGCTATCAGACCAATTAGCACAAAGAAAACTAGGGAAGAATCCTCACCAGAAAACAGCTATAACACAAGTGAAGCATTATCTGTATTCAAGATGAATGCAGGGAATTATGAAAAGTTAAATTATGAAAAATAAATATGTAATCAAAGTAATTGAGCCAATTAGCCAGAGAGCTAGTTGCTGTTACTGATGTAAAAAATGTAAAACAAAACTAAAGCACAATAAACTGAAAGTTAAGAATATTGTGAGAGTGCTTTGTGCTGTTTTCCAGAGTGTTGCTGCTCTCCAGTTTCAGTTTATTTTCCCAAACGCTAATGTTATTCAGTGTAATATACAGGGACACATTCAGCTCTGTCTCCTCAGTATTCACCTCCATTGCTGTACTATTTTAGCTACATTATATTTCCAAAAGTATTCGCTCGTCTGCCTTCACACGAATATGAAATTGAGTGAGATCTCATTCTTAATCCATAGGGTTTAATATGATGTCTGCCCACCCTTTGCAGGTATAACAATTTCAGCTCTTCTGGGAAGGCTTTTCACAAGGTTTAGGAGTGTGTTTATGGGAATTTTTGACCATTCTTCTAGAAGCGCATTTGTGAGGTCAGATGCTGATGTTGGACGAGAAGGCCTGGCTCGCAGTCGCTACTCTAATTCATCCCAAAGATGATCGGGTTGAGGTCAGGACTCTGTGCAGGCCAGTCAAGTTCTTCCACACCAAACTGGCTTATCCATGTCTTTATGGACCTTGCTTTGTGCACTGGTGTGCAGTCATGTTGTAACAGAAATGGGCCATCCCCAAACCCTTCCCACAAAACTGGGAGCATGAAATTGTCCAAAATCTCTTGGTCTGCTGAAGCATTAAGAGTTCCTTTCACTGGAACTAAGGGGCAGAGCCCATCTCCTGAAAAACAACCCCACACCATATTCCCCCCTCCACCAAACTTTACACTTGGCACAATGCAGTCAGACAAGTACCATTCTCCTGGCAACCACCAAACCCAGATTCGTCCATCGGATTGCCAGATGGAGAAGCGTGATTCATCACTCCTGAGAACACATCTCCAGTGCTCTAGAGTCCAGTGGCGGCACTTTACACCACCGCATTTGATGCTTTGCACTGCGCTTGGTGATGTAAGGCTTGAATGCAACTGCTTGGCCATGGAAACCCATTCCATGAAGCTCTCTATACACTGTTCTTGAGCTAATCTGAAGTTTGGAGGTTTGTAGCATTTGGCTGCAGAAAGTTGGCGACCTCTGCACACTACGCACCTCAGCATCCGCTAACCCTGCTCTGTCATTTTATGTGGTCTACCACTTCGTGGCTGAGTTGCTCTCATTACCAATCGCTTCCACTTTGTTATAATACTACTGACAGTTAATTGTGGAATATATAGTAGTGAGAAAATGTCATGACTTGCACAGGTGGCATCCTATCATGGTACCATGCTGGAATTCACTGAGCTCCTGAAAGTGACTCATTCTTTCACAAATGTTTGTAGAAGCAGTTTACATGCCTAGGTGCTTGGTTTTATACACCTGTGGCCATGGAAGTGATTGGAACACCTGAATTCATGGATTTAGATGGGTGACTGAATACTTTTGGAAATATAGTGTATCTGACCTGTTTTCATAGACACACAACACACAAAGGTAATAAGACGGGCACTGAAGCAGTGTCTGGCTTTTAAAATGCTGTTAGAAAAAAAATCCTCACAAGTCATACCACAGTTTTCAGTGTAGATAAGTTATCATCATCATTCAGTCCAAATAGGGTTGCGGTAGCAGTTGAAAGAGCAGAGTATCTCAGATGACCCTGTCCCCCGCAATGTCCTCCAGCTCATTCCCGGGGACCCCAAGCCATTCGCAAGTCAACTTGGAGATATAATCCCTCCAGTGGGTCTTAGAATGACCCCAGGATCTTGTCCCGGTAGGCCGTGCCTGGTACATCCCCACCAGGAGGCGTCCAGGGGGCATCCGGACCAGATGCCCAAACCACCTCAGCTGGCTGCTTTCAATGTGGAGGAGTAGCGGCTCTACTCTGAGCTCCTCCCAGATGACCAAGCTCCTCATTCTATCAAATAGAGTGTAGCCTGCCACCCTACGAAGAAAGCTCATTTCCACCACTTGCATTTGCGATCTCATTCTTTGGGTCGTTACCCACAGCTCAAGACCATAGGTGAGGGTCGGGATGTAGACCAACCGGCAAATAGAGAGCTTTGCCTTATGGTTCAGCTGCCTCTTCACTACTACAGTCCGGTACAGTGACCGCATTAGTGCTGCCTCCTATCCCAGCCTGTGGCTGATCTCACGATCTCTCTTCCCATCACTCATGAACAAGACCCCAAGATACTTAAACTCCTCCACCTGGGGCAAGTCCTTTCCCCTTACCTGGAGTGGGCATGCCATCCTTTTACAGACTAAGACCATGGATTCAGACTTGGAGGTGTTGATCCACATACCAACCACTTCACACTCAGCTGCATACCACTCCAGTGAGCGCCAGAGGCATCCATATGATTCAGCCAAAAGAACAACATCATCTGCAAATAGCAGAGACACCACCCTCTGGCCTTCACACATAATGCTCTCCTGACCCTGGCTACGCCCTGACACTCTGTTTATGAATATCACAAACAGGAGTGGAAACAAGTCCAAAACACATGTAGACTGAGATGGCAAACTCCAATGCCCTGTCAACAATCTGTAAGAGGGTAAAAAGCTGGTGCATTGTTCTATGGCCGGGATGGAATCTGCATTGTTCCTCCTCAATCTGAGGTTCAACTATTGGTCGAAGTCTCTTTCCAGCACCTTGGCATAGACTTTCCCAGGGAGGCTGAGCAGTATGATACCCCGATAGTTGGCACACACCCTCCAGTCACCCTTTTTAAAAAGAGGGACTACCACCCCGGTTCACCATTCCAAGTACTGTTCCCAAGGTCCATGCAATATTGCAAAGGCGTGTTAGCCATGACAACCCCACAATATCCAGAGCCTTAAGCATCTCCTGACAAATCTCATCCACCCCCAGTGCCTTGCCACTGAGGAGCTTGCCAACTACCTCAGTGACATCCACCAGGGAGATGGAACTTGACATACCAGAAGCCTCTGGCCCTGACTCCCGTGAGGGAGGCATGTTTTCCGGATTAAAGAGTTCCTCAAAGCTCAAAGTGCTCCTTCCACTGACCACTGACAATAACCTCATTTAAAGTCAGAGTTTCTCCACAATGCTGAATACAGCTTGGGGGCAGCCACTCCGACTGCTCCTGAGTCACCGGACAGTTGTCCAGAACCTCTTTGAGGCTGAACGAAAGTCTTTTTCCATGGCCTCACCAAACTCCTCCCATGCCCTGGATTTTGCTTCTGCCACCATTGCGGCTGCCACCTTTTTTGCTTGTCGGTACCTATCTGCTGAGCCGGGAGTCCTTCGGGCCATCCAGTCCCTAAAGGCCTCTTTCTTCAGCTTGATGGCCTCCCTCACCACTGGTGTCCACCAGGAGGTTCTTGGGTTACCGCCCCAACAGGCACCCACAAGCTTTTGGCCACAGCTACGCCTGACAGCTTCCACAGTGGAGGTTTTGAGCAGGGTCCATTCAGACTCCTCCATGTTCCTTACCTCCTCTGGGACATGAGAAAAGCTCTCCCGGAAGTGGGAGTTGAAATCATTACGAACAGGAGCCTTCGACAGTTGTTCCCAGCACACCCTCACTATTTGCTTGGGCCTACCGGGTCTGACCATCAGTCTTCCCTGCCATCTGATCCAACTCATCACCAGATGGTGACCAGTTGACAGCTCAGCACCTCTCTTCACCCGAATGTCTAGAACATATGGTCCCAAGTCAGATGAAATGACAACAAAGTGGATCATTGACCTTTGACCCAAGGAGCTCTGGTACCATGTACACTTATGAACATTCTTGTGTTTGGACTTGGTGTTTGTTATGGACAATCCATGCCTGGCACAGAAGTCGAATAACAATTCCTCATTCGGGTTTAGATCAGGCAGGGCGTTCTTCCCAATCACACCTCTCTAGGTCTCCCAGTCATTGCCAATGTGCATTGAAGTCTCCCAGTAAGACTATGGAGTCTGTAGGTGGGACCCTTTCCAGAACCCCGCCCAACAAGTGTGGACAGTCAGCGACTCTTTAGTCCAGTCTCAAACGTCACTGATGAGAAGAGGAACCGTAGCTGTCACCTAACACGGCAGAGATACTTTTCCTCAAAAAACCCTTCACTTCATTTGGAGTGTGCATAACTGAATAAGAGAAAGGAAAAACTGTAGCCAGTCCAATAAAAGCACTTGAAGAACTGGCCTTCCCAGATAACAAAAAAGTACAGTGCAGCTTTATTATTTTGATATGTTTCTGTAATGCTGTTGCTCAAATAAATGGAAAGGTATATTGTTTTTTTACATATTCAAGTTAAGCTGTTACACCACTTAAGTGGAATTGAGATTTCTGATTTTTCATTTTTGTATACTATAATGCTGCCCTAGGTGGAATTTTGGTATTTGTCATGATTGTGAATATTAAGCTATTACAACACTTTAAAGTGGAATTATAATTATATTACTCATTTTGAGCATTCTAGTTTTACTACTGCACTGCTGCACTAAATGGAATTTATCCAAGCTATTTATAAATACATCTTTTAGTTTGTTTACTTATTTTGTTAAATTAATAATAATAAAAATATATAGCTCGGATGCAGACAGTGTTTTTCTTAATGCACTGCAGAACTATTCAGTTGTGAAGCATATACATTGGATTGATTTTAACTGTAATGTACTTGAATTGTGCACTGTGCAATAGTATTATCTAGGAAAATATACTGTAAGTATCGGATTGAGACTCGATATCGGAAGTTGGTCAATATTAAATGACTCTGATCGGGATGAGGGGCAGAAAAAATTGATCGGGACATCCCTAGTTGTCATGGTGACTAAGCAGGTAAGATTTCTGAAGTTTCTGTAATATGGCCCCAGGTCAATAAAATAGATTCTGAATCTGGAAGTTTACTTAGAGACTATACTTCGCTAGCTGGCTTGCTAGCAAGATAGACAGATCTATGGCCTAGTTTGACACATCTTTATGCCTGTTGGCTGTTTACAACTTTTCTGTTGTAAAAAGATTTTGTAAGGTTGGGTCTGTTTCCTTCTCTGTGCAGATCTGATGATTGCAGGAGTATTCAAAGAGAACTCAGTCAAAACTTGAATGACATGTCTTTAGAGGATGTAAGCAAATCATCTAGTGATGTCTTCATATTTTCATCAGTATAATAATTTTAAACCTTAAATTTGAAACCTGAAAATTGAGCCTTGGCTTACTGGGCCAAGCAGACCCTGTGCATGTGACATTAATATTTAAATGTGTATGATGTGGTCCTTATTGTACCATGCTTTTCTCACAATTTCATTAATGCTACTTCTTCCAATTTTAACAAAAAAATCTTACATAGTGCAGCTTTAGGCTACTATAGATAGACTGCAAAATTATGTTAATTTATAACATAATACATTTCTGGTGGGCTGTGTGGGTTTTAGGCCTGAAGTTAGTTGCTTTTAGTTGAGTAAAAAAAAAAAAAAAGAGAGAGAGAGAGAGAGAAAGAGAGAAAGAAAGAGAGAGAGCGAGCTTGCCTGTCTGTTGTAATGATGTGTAGACATTAATCTGAGATGAGCTGTGATTCAGGGGAAATATCCCCCTGCTGTGATGCCCTCTCATGCTCTGTCTCCAAAACTACCTGCTGCTTAGCAACATCAAGGCTAATTACTAGAGGCGAATGTGTGTGTGTGTGTGTGTTGTTTCCTGAGTGTTGTTTTTCTCTGTGTGTATAAATGCCATTGCTTTATTTTTTGCCATTGTGTCTCGCCCTCAAGTCATTGCGTTCTCTCCCTCTCTCTCTCTCTCTCTCTCTCTCTCTCTCTCTTTCTCTCTCTCTTTATCTTTCTCTCTCTCTCTGGGGTGATAGGGTGATAATCTATTAAAACAGAATGTATGGCTGATGAATTTGGCTCACATACATCAGTCAATTTACAAATAAAGGCCTTGGAATCAGTGTAGATCCAGTTTGACAGGGCTGAGTGAGCTGTAGCCTAGCACAAAAAATGAAGTGTTTATGTTCTACCTCCTTATTTAAAACCCTTTCAGAGGCAGTGTTTGGGTTTTGTTGTCTCCCAATCATTTCGTAGGCTCTTTTGTAGTAAATGGTATTACATGCACAGTCAGGGTAACCGACATCTATTGCCAGCTAAACATATAGGTCCACTGGGGCCAGTCAGGCCTGACCGATGTCAAGCAAAAGGTCTATTGATCACTGCATCACAGTTTGAAAACAGATACAGTGCTGAATTAGTAAGTGTAAATATCCATGAAAACACAATGATGCCTCACTCTGAGTGCAGTGATTTAACCACATTTATTTTGGAATTATGATAATCAGTATTAATACAGTTCTGCCAATAGGTTTTATATACTTCGTACTGAATGTGACCTTCACCACAGGTATTCTATCACTTGTATATGATTCTGTAGAATAAATAAACAAGTAAAGCAAAGAAGCCATGAATATTGCATCAAATGCTTTAACATTGGCAGTTCCTTCCACAAAAAGCACCATCCCTTTGCATTGCAGACAGTTTGATTTAAATGGACATTTGCTTGATATTCAACGTTCTCTCAACTGGTTATGGACTAGGCATCCAAAAATGATCAAACCTACATTTCTAAAAAGTTTGTCATCAAAGTTTGCTTAATATATTGTGTGAAAAGCATGTTTTGCTGAAGCTTTTAAACACTGCACAAGATATTTCTTGTGTATTTAGCTAAAATAAGACAAAATCACTTGTAGAAAAGAGAGATTTTCTTTAAGTCTACTACAAATACTACAAATCTCACTTAAAGGAACCTACTTAAGGGAAGTGACTTGATGTGATTTTGCATTTGTTTAGCTGAATACATAGGAAGTGAAACTTAGAAAGATGTCTACATTATGCAATAATGCACTCAGTTAACCGCATTATCCAATACACAGTACAATAGAAGATGCATAGACTCATGCATGCAATGCAAATTCAGAAAAAACTTTCATTATCATGAATACACCTGAACTACGTTTCACAAACAGAAGTGAGCCATAACACAACAGGAATGTTTTTGGAAGATTCTCAAAGTGGATGGAAAATCACTGACAGAAGGTGAAAGTCAAGTCAAGTCAAAGTTTATTTAGCACTTTTTACAGCCAGAGCTGTTGCAAAGCAGCTTTACAGAAAAAGAAAATCTGGCTCCAGGCCCCCATGAGCAAGCCAGTAACGACAGTGGCAAGGAAAAACTCCACAAGAGTGATTCTAATCAAAACAGGCACAAAATGCAGATTCATAACCTTCATACTGATCACAGTGTACCTGTGTGTGTATTAACAGACCCAGCGTAGAAGGGCATATCAACTTTTGACTGTAATGTTAATTGTTATTATTATGATTAAGTAATACATGCATAATTCTGTGATGAATTAAATTACTGTGAGGCCAAACATTCACACTTCTTCTAAATAATTCTGTTAAAATGCTTTTTTTTGTTGTAATCTATGAAATGTGTCTGCTTTGGCATGCCTGTTTCACTCCAGCACAGTGAGCCTCCATAGCAGACTTAAAATGGAAACGGTGTTATGTAACTAACAAATATGTTTTCAGCATCTCAGCTGGCTCTCAATACCATTGTCAAGGCAACTGGCAGTGCTGTG
The DNA here is from genome assembly GCF_015220715.1 of Pygocentrus nattereri. Classification (NCBI taxonomy): domain Eukaryota; kingdom Metazoa; phylum Chordata; class Actinopteri; order Characiformes; family Serrasalmidae; genus Pygocentrus; species Pygocentrus nattereri. The sequence goes on from NC_051236.1 coordinate 23,392,195, forward strand.
GCCATTTCTAGCTGTGCAGATATGTCAGATTAGTGAAAGGGGGTAAAGGTTCATTCAGGGCTGGTGCAGCAAAGACTGCATGACCTCTGCGTTTCTGACAAAGCCTGATTGACACCAGTATCAAGAGATAATTTCTTTTCAAATAACTTCTGAGTGAAAAAGTTGATGGTTGGAGTTGTCTGGCTGTCTGGATATGATCATAAAGTTCTGTATTTTCCGTATTTTGCAGATACTTTGCATGCACCCCGACTGTGTCATGGAACTAGAGAAAGAAAAATGCATGGAGAAGATGGCGTTGGACGACCCAGGCAGCGACCCTGAATATGGTAAAAAGTGTGTGTTTGTTTGTGTGAGTGTGTCTGGTAAAGCACAATACTGATGAAAGATTGGTTTGGTGAAATATGAAATTTGCACAATTCATTACTTAACCAATGAACCAAGACATGTTTGGCGAGGCTAACATTGCTAACAAACACTAGAAGTCAATAGTCACCCAAATAGCCCAAATCATTCCTGTAAAATGCATTAACAAAACTTCTTGAACTGCATTTAGGTCTTCATTAAGGTCGTGCACATTTGGTGAGGTGGCATGTTATGACTATGAACTATAAAAATGAGCACTGTGTAGCTGAACACTCTGAATAGCCATTTTAGACAACATGGTCTGCATTGATCACCTCAGGAGTAGGAGTGCTGATGTAGAGTTGGCATTTATGACAATGACTGTCATAGATATGGTGAAATTAAGATCAGTCCTACTTTGCGAATATTAGCCTTGATATTGTCTGAAAAGACTGCCCATAACAAAAAGGTTGCAGCAAAAGTGTGACCTTAATGAAAACAGTTCGACGAAAGAAGTTATGAGGATGTGCTTTACAGAAACTGTTTGGGCTATTTGGGTGACTATTCAGGTTTTTCACAGAACCATTCCTTTAAAGAGTTAACAGTCATGGTCATCGATAGCCAACCAGCCTTTAAATTAAATTTTATGGCCAAAATTACACAAACGGCTCTTTACTGTAATTGTCACTTATCAGTTGTAAACTTTAAAACTTAACCAGAAAGAAGATAAATACCATGAACTCTCCAACTGGTGTTAGCATCTCACAGTAGCTGTGTTTGGTTGTTGTTTTATATGGTTTTATTATACAAAATTTTAAGAGACGTTATCAATGGGATAAATCATCAGAGCCACATTTGCATTACAGTGGAGCAAATCATTTCTTATTGTGTTTCCTGTTGATCTGTATGAAAACAGATCTCTGCTCTGAAGGACAAACTACATGACAACACTCATAACATGTTTAAAGGATGTCTTCCAACCATTTGTTTTTTTTATTTTATTTTATTGTCATTATAAGCTGTTATAAATACCGATTTATCTGATGTTCTTTGACTGTAAAGCGTCCTTTGAGCATGGGAAAAGTGCCATTTAAATAAAAGTGATGATGATGATGATGATAATGATCTGCAGTTAGCTCATCTGCATTACAATTTATGGGTCAGGCTCTATTGAGAAGTACTAAGTACTGAGAGCTAGGATGTAAGACAGCTAATGGAATATTGGACAGCTAAACTTGCTTGATTTAGTGACAGCCCCCAAAGAGTGGGGTTTACCATAATGTAAACGCAGCCTTAATGTTGGCATGATTTTATCTACCAAGTCAATATGAGTTGACTATTCTTTGCACATGTGGAACTGTATCAGTAGTATCAACAGTAAACAGTGGAGTTATCCTTCAGAAAAGACTTGGCTACTGGGGGACTTTACTGAAAACATTAGTTTAGAGAGCTCTCTTGCAGAATTGAGGCTTGATTAGATATATAAATATGCATGTGTCCACACAGATCTTATAGAGCTCACTCTGGAGCCCTGCTCTGCTGTCAGTGTGTGACATGACCATAATGCTGTAGACAGTGAAGACCATTGCTGATAATGAACCACTGATGGTATGACACATATCCCCTCAGAAAGAGAGGTTGAGGGGATAATATAGATAATATGGAGACAGAGAGAGAAGAGCATGTTACTGTGTGCTTGCATACGTTTTTTCAGGACCAAAGTGAATTATGCAACTTTGTAAGTCGTTATCTCAGAACATAATGTGGGACAGTTGCGTTCAGAGTGCAATCAGTTGAAATAAAAAGGAAGTCTGTGGGAGATGCTGGAAATACAAGTACAACTGGGCTTTGTAGCTAGTCGTGAGTCTGTGTCTTTTCTACTCGAGTAATTAACACAGCTTTCCAGAGAGAAGGCAGGATTTGAGAAATCCTAATCAGAGATAATGCTATTTGGGACTGACTAAATGTTCCAATGGCTTCCAGGAAGAGCATGTCACTCAAACGTCCTTACATTCTCCATGGGATTATGCCGTCATATGGACAACGCGCTTTCTCCTTTGCTTTGTTGCGTCTATTTATAAAATGGTTTCTTGGCTGTTTTACCATCTGGACTTTTTTCCTTAGCATAAAGGTGGGAAGGCTGTTAATAGATGAACAGTTGTAGTGCAATCTAGCGTGTTTCCCAGATGGCATAAAGCAGCAAGCCCTCTGCAGAATGCCTAGCAGAGATATAACCAGGTGGAATGTGATATGTTAGGTTGTAAATGAAGGATGATGAATCTCTCTGTGCTTGTCTTCATGAACACTGCCTTCTTTCAGCTTGAGATGACATTTGAGTCTTATATAGTATTATATTATAGATTATATATATACTTATATAGTATAACAAAACATTAGGGATTTAGAGTATATAAATATTATATTTAAATGGGTGGGGGGGGTTGCAAGAGTTAGATTTGATGCTAGCAAAAATATTTGAGAATGACATTAACTGGAGTGGTTGCCATTGTTCTACTAAATAACACTCCACGAAAGCTTTCTCAGCACTGAAATTATTTATAACATTGTCTGTAATGTTGACTGTGAACTTAATTGTGTTTATTATGCTTTCTGCAGATGCTTTGGTAGTTAAACTTTAAGTTAAACAAATTCAAGCAATTTTTTAAAAAAATACTGTATCATGTCATAATATAAAAAAATACTGTATGATGAAATTTGTGTACATCCTTGCTGGCCCAATAGAGAAATGAAAAAGTTGCTAACTGACAGGCAGAATAAGAGTGCCTGACAGTTCTCCGACACTGTTAGACACATTCTCCAATCTGAAAAACAGTTATGACGGCTCTTGATTGACATGTCTCTCTGACAGCTATGTTTTCTAGGGCAATGGCAGTTTGATCCATGCTTTTGAATGGGCAATTCTGCAAACTTACATTTAAAGCGGTGCATTCATGTCTTTGTCTAACTAGGAGAAATACACTGGTTTGATTTAGAAATAGGATTTCTAAGAGGCTTTGAACAGAGCTGTGATGTTTATTGTATGAATAGCTGTTCAAATCCTAGCATACCAGTAGATCAACATGACAAAGGCAAATTGTTGGACAGTGGAGGCTTAAAATAGGTTTTTGTGTGTTGAATAGCCTGTGAGCTGAAAGACAACTGGCAAGCAGTTGGTGGACGTGTGGTTTCTTGTAAATGTGCTGTAGTGATGAGTGGGTAATATATATGGCAGATAAACTCTTTAATGAGTGATGCTTTACAGGCACAGACCACCATGAGGTAAAAGAATGCCTGTTAAATATCACCTTATTGGACTCTTGCCTGGAGTGTGTGTGTGTGTGTGTGAGTGTGTGTGAGTGTGTGTGTGTGTGTGTGTGTGTGTGTGTGTGTGTGTACTGACCTGATTTATGATGATAATGTCAGGTCAGTGTTAAATATGTAACATAAAGCAACAATCAATTAGATAATATGCACATAAAATATAGCACAAGATATAGATTACATAATTAAAAAAAAATCATTTATTACACATCATTTAAAAGGCATACCACTGTTCCTGCCATCACTCTGAAAAAATGTGTTATGCTTGATAAAGAACAGCTGATGCTATTAGCAAACCAAGAAAAACTTCAATGAGGTAAAATGCATATGAGTACAGTGTAAAGCGTACAGAGCTGTTTCTGAATGAAAATCGAGTCTGGTCTCTTTAGGTGTGGACTCTCTTCTTCTGCATGGGAATCTTTATCAATGTGTTTTGTGTTAGTGTGCAGTTTGATCTGGAGGCTTAGACAAATTGCTTGGTGTGAAAGGTTATTCTGCCTGGGCAGTCTGCACTGCTCATATTCACAGTTGAACTACATGCATGCAAATTATGTACAAAGACAGGCACCATATTGTGACCACACATATATATATATATATAATGTTGAAAGATGAAATACTGTCATTTTGATGGTAAATATTCTTGTATTGTTGCTCAGTGTTTGAGACCTGTGCCCCTGTCTAGTCACTTTCACAGCTCCGGCTGTTACAGGAAGCGACCTAGCAACACACTTTTGAGACACTAATGCCTGCTTTTAAAAGGGGGCTGCCATAGTTGCTAGTTGTGTCAGTTTCATACCTAACATGTGGGCATGAAATAAACCACAGGCTTTTGTTCTGTGACATCACAAAAACAAACAGGTTTATATCCACCTGTTCAGCCTACAGCTGTTTCGTCTGTCCACTTATGTTGAAGTTATAAGGAGTGTTTGAGCCTGGACTGCTTTTTGCACAGTGTGAGTGCCAGGTCATTTACATATATCAGCCTTAAGGTGCAGTAACAGAAGCACCCTGTTTAATTCTCTCTTTCACTCTGATCTCCTCAGTGTATAGAATTCTTTGGGAAGCATAGGGTATTACCTATCATGTTATTCCTTTCCAAGCTAAGCTGTTTTTACTGTAAGTGTGTAAATGCAGGACTCAGTGAAGGAAAAGCTGTGATATTCTGCTCATGCATAAAGTGATGGTAAATCCTTGTGTGGCTGTTCGGCTAAGCTTAGAGAGAGTATATCTGTGTCTACAGCTCAGGAATTATCCAATATCTCCGATTTGACACTTGGAAGTCTTTTTATCTGAATCTTTCGACATGTAAAAATAAAAGACTGATCCTGTTGTCATGTGTTCTGTCAGACAGCTTAAATATGTTTTAAATACGGAACAAGAACTCATTACCAGGCCTTTTTTCAAAGACATGGTGCCAGATGGAGGACTATTTCCGTTGCTTGTCTCTTACCCACATTTCCACTGTAAAGTAAAGAAAGTCTGTCAAGCCACGCCACTAAATATAGCTCAAACTGGGTTATTCAACTCTCAGGTGCCATAAATAGCCCAACATAAACTGGTCCAGAGGTGCCTCTATGCAGCTATAGGCTGCTATAGTCTCTGACAATGACATTTTTGAATGATGAGAATAGAATAAGTGCAGGTTTAAAGCATCAATACATCTAACCATTGAATTCTTTAGGTTCAATATTTCAGAATTTGCATTTTTAGATTTAGAAGTAATGCTGTACTTTCTTTTTCTCTGCTCCTCTAGTGTGTCGCTGGATGTGGGATAACCTAACATGCTGGCAACCAGCACGAATAGGGGAAGAGGTGTGGATGCCCTGCCCTGAACTTTTTCAGGTTATGAGTGAGGAATTTAATGGTGAGTGACAACTGCCAGTCAGTTCTGTCTATCCAAAGACAGTGACTCATGTTTTATACCTTTGGGATGAATTTGAAGGTCAGTTACAAGCCAGGCCTTCTCATACAACATCAATGCTTGACCTCACAAATGCTCTTTTAACCAAAAACACACTCCAGAATCTTGTGGAAAGTCTTTCCAGAAGAGTGGAAATTAGTATAGCTGCAAACAGGGGGCTAACTCCATATTAATTGCCATGATTTTAGAATGGGACGCCCAACAAGCTTACACAGGCGTGATGGTCATTTGTCCACATACTTTTGGCCATATAGTGTCTATTGCAGCATGTTTCAGTTAATTGTAACAGTTAACTCAGTAAACACTTAAGTTCAAGCGTATGCTTGAATGCTGCTTGTACAACCAGCTTCTGGTGTATTTACTTTGACCAAAACTGTATTAGACTTACTATGTCAGATGAGATAACAGGCTAGTTGTGTTTTTAGAGTTCGTAAAGGTGAGGCGGAACTGCACTGAGGATGGCTGGTCAGACATATTCCCCCATTATATCGACGTGTGTCCCTTTGATGATAACAAGACCAGTCATTTGGTAAGTATCATAAGTACTTACCTAACTATGTACTGCATGATATGCATTAGATATAGTACACAATGTGTGTAATTGTGGAAACTAATTTCTACAAGTTAAATGATAAATGATAAGTAAAAAGCAGTTATTTCTGCCTCTAGTGGTATGGTAATAGAAAACATGATAGCACACAGACAGGGACAATTTCACTTGCTGATACAATTCACTTTTTATTAGCTTAAGCCATAGTCTCTGAATGTGTTAACAATGATACATTACATATCATTTGAACTTGGCTAAGCAAAGAGCCTTAAAACCAGCGTTTTATATGTTTTATGCATTTTTATAAAGTATTCTGTAATGCATGATTGAATCAGGCTAAACAGTTCGGCAGAATTTACAATTAAATGTTGTTTCCATGATTTTATACATCAGCGTTCTCTGACTGAAATATCCAACATGTACTGTGCAAATACGTTATACAACCATTGAAAATCCCTGTGGTGTCATCCAATTCTGATTACTAGCCTAGCCACTGATCTAGAAGCTAGTAAACGCAACCAAAGTAGTGGAAGTCTCTAACAAGATAGCTTTTTTCCCTTTCATGGAGACAGTCCTGTTGCGCTTCCAAGTGGCGCAACCATCTAAGCGTTGGCTCTATCATCAGGAGAAGTTTGATCCTTGGTAGTGCTACTTCCATCCGTGGCTGGGAGTCCAAGTGCGCACAATTGGCCTTGCTCTATGGGTGGCCCGCTATCTCCCCTATAACTCAGCATGATGCTAGTCAGCGCAGACGTCTAGGTTGGCATTCTCCTCCAAGCACATTCAGCTGTCTTGTTAATGGACTTGGATACGACTAAATTATCAATAAAACTGGGGGAACAATCCAAACAAAGTCCATCACCAATAATACACACCAAAGTAATTGTAGTGTTTCAAAACCTTATCATCAGAAGGGGATTTTCCTGACCTGTAAACTGGAAGATCTCATTTTAGAGTTGCAGCTAGGAACTAGGCAAATATTTGGCTCCATTTTTCATTAAGGTCTTTAACTAATAATATGAATTGTAAAACTTTACAAAGATGAAGCTGAAAGACTGGAGTTAGATTATAGTTTCTACAAACCTGTTTTAGATGCAGACTCTTGATATGAATTTTACTCTGTTAGATGCACATTTCTTCAGCCTAAGGAAAAAAAGAGTTACTGGAAGAAAAAAGTTACATTGTGAACCAGAGCAGTAACCTTAGACTGAACTTTGACTAAAGCTTAAAAAGAACAAAGGGTGGACAACTGTGTGTGGATGACTCAGTATTAAGCAATCATGCAGGCTTTTGACCACCTACTTAAGTCCTCAGTAGATTGTTATTCAGATTTGGGAGAATTTACAGCTGTGCATTGTACTGTTCTTGAAGGAGAACAGATGTTCTATCACACTGACCTAAACAGCTGAGCTGTTGAAAGCAGGGAGTGAAGCTTAAAAGTTTCCTGTGGCTTATTACAATGTACTTCAGTGGAAAACCCATGTGTGGAATAGGACTGACAGAGAAAAATGTAGCACATCATTTGATTATATATATATATATATATATATATATATATATATATATATATATATATATATATATATATATATATAATATACAGTGTCTCACAAAAATTAAATATGAGGTGTGTGAGATACTATACATCTGTAAAGATCAAAAGTAAAAATGTAAAAGATCTTGCTCTTTTCACCAGTGTCTATAAGACTTTATTGTCTAATATGCATGTATTGTATATGTGTTGTTGTTGAAGATGTATAGTATGATTACATTATCTGTAGTGGATCCTTGTGGTTGGTATAGTGTGGTGGGTAACACCTCTGCCTTCTGCGCTGTAACTGGGGTTCAATCCCCACCTGGGTCCTTGGGCAAGACTCCTAACACTACCTTTGCCTACTTGTGTAAAATGATCAAATTGTAAGTCACTCTGAATAAGAGTGTCAGCCAAATGCCATAAATGTAAAATGGAACCTCTGAAGAATAGGAACTCCATGTGTTTTGTATCCATACTTATTACATTTAGTAAAAGTTGACATCTGTGCAGTTTCTCTGATGTGTCATGCTGATTCTGAAACCTAAAACGTAATGGCAATATTGATATTTGCAGTATTTAGTCATCTCCATTTCTTTCTAAACCATTAAAGCATAATGTATTGTGGTGTTGGCCTGGGGAGGGGCTGATACACACTGACTGGGAAGCCTGACGAGAGCTCACACACACACACACACACACACACACACACACACACACACACACACACACACACACACACACACCAGTGCGAGTAAACACTGCTTTATTTATACATCATAAGTGTAATCACTCCATGTAAACCCACCTCAACCCCACTCAGTCCTATTAAGAGTCATTGTCTCTCAGCCCATGTGGAAGTGGGTCTATGGCCAAAGACCCTCTCGCTCTCAAACTAGAGTGGCTCTTTTTAAAGCCCATGCTCCTTCCCTAGTTCTTTACAGCTGCCCTTAATCAGGGAGAGGAGCATTCTGCCCAAATTTGAGGTGTTATAGCAATGGGTCCACCTTTAGGCCGTCACAATATGTAGAGATTTGGTATATTAATTCCAGTGTTAAAATCTAATTGGCTGAGCGATGTTCAAAGCCGTTGTAAAATATCCAAAGTGCACATTTGAACATCTATTAAATTCTGTATTAACCTCTAATGCAACCAGGAGCAGCCAGACGATGGAGACTTCCATTTCACGCTCACAATCTGGCTGCTATTCCACTCCTGCAACTGTAAGAGTAACTCAGCCTGTTTACATCGTTTCCCTTGTAAGCCTTAGACTGCAGTGAACTTTATCATTACAGGCTCTTATTGCTTAGCACTGATTGCCTACTGTAACAAATTACACTCTAAGAAGAGATGGGTCTCCTCATTTTAATCATTTTCTTCTATTAGCTGTCATTTTTATGATGTTTTTACTGTGAGCTGACAGAGGAAGAATGCTATTGGTCTTTTTTGTTGAGCGATTTTTAAATGACTTTTTTCTTCAGTTTGATTTGAACTGGACTACATTTGGTGCAATTTAGACGTTTCTAAATTGGTTAATCGGTTAAAATCCCAGGCTTATTACATAATAAGGTTTATTATTCAGTAGCTAAAGGGACTTCAATACAAACTGGTTCAGGTATACTTAGGTCAGCAGGCCCTGGCTTTATAAGGGGTTAATGGTGCTTGTTTTGTAGGTTTATTACACCATTCTTTGTAGTTGCTGTTGGATCCTGTAGTTGCTGTTGGATGCTGTTGGATCCTGCTGTATATTAGAGCAAGATTGTTAGCGGTCCACTTTAGGGATAAAATGATACGTTAACTTAGTAATACTTTAGCTTCTTCCCCAACTTCAAGGCTCACAGTGTTTCCAAAATGTTACAAAAATATTTTTGATTTTGATTATTATACATTATAAAAACCGAGTGTGCATTGGAATATGTTTCTGTATTTTTTATGCAAGTGATTTATTCAGTTATTTGAACTTAAAATTATGTTTTTTTTTGTATTGTTAATAATATGCTTTTGTATTCTCTTCTCTCCAGGGCAAATATTATGTTTCTGTGAAGGCTCTGTACACGGTGGGCTACAGCACCTCTTTGGTGTCTCTCACCACCGCCATGGTCATCCTCTGCTGGTTCAGGTGAGAGATCAATAGTCCCAAGGGTTAAGACCCCTGTAACCTTAAATATACAAGGAACACAGAAGACAGTTGAGATGGATGTGCAGACAGACTGTACATCATCACTGAACCGTGATTTATATTGATGCAATTTTCAATTTGTTGTGTTAATGTTAGTGATTTCTTTCCAGGTAATTGTAGACATTACCATGAAATATTCACACAGTGTAAAACAAAATAAAGGTCATTAACCTTTTCAGATGGTGTAAAATGATCAAAGCCAGGATTTGATAGGACAGTGATAATGTACTGCAGAACAAACTATGGTGGTAATGTGATTTGTCTGGTCTATAAATATGTTATGGCTAAGATATGATGCTGTAGTTAAGGTGTTTTGATTAAATGATTTGTTCAGCATTTCCCACACATGAGGGTGTTTGATCTCCCCACAGGAAGCTGCACTGCACCAGGAACTTCATCCATATGAATCTGTTTGTGTCTTTTATCCTGAGGGCAATCTCCGTCTTCATCAAAGATGGAGTTCTGTATGCAGAGGAGGATGGCAACCACTGTTTTATACATACTGTGAGTTGTCTCTCTGTCTCTCTCTCTGTCTCTCTCTCTCTCTCTCTCTCTCTCTCTCTCTCCACTATTTCTCTCCACAGCTATATATTGGCTGTTTAAAAAAAAAGGCACATGCGCACACCTTTGTGTTATGTGTATGTGTGTGTATATGTATGTATATATATATATATATATATATATATATATATATATATATACAGGCACACACATACACACACACACATGCATATATATATAATTTTTTTTAAAAACTAACTATCCATCTATAGCTGACAGATTTTTAATATCATGGAGTAAAATTAGGTATAGAACCTGGTATGTGTTGATGCTGCTTTGGGCTTTAACCTACTTCTCATTATGAGACATTTCTAGTCTCATTTCCTGCCTTGGTGATATTGCAAGAGTAGAAAAGCTGTTTTTGAACTGTCTTTCAGAGTGTAAAGCTTTCTTATACCCCTTTTACAATCCAAAGTCTTGTTTCATTATCAGCAAACAATGCATGACAAAAGGAGCGTGTGTTTGTTTTGCTGTTGCAGGTGGAATGTAAGGCGGTGATGGTTTTTTTTCACTATTGCGTTTTGTCAAACTACTTCTGGCTCTTCATTGAGGGCCTGTATCTCTTCACTCTGCTGGTGGAAACATTTTTCCCTGAGAGGAGATATTTCTACTGGTACACCATCATCGGCTGGGGTGAGCCTCAATAAAGTCAGCAGTAGTGGTGTGCAGTACATGCTATCCTTATCGCAAATTACGTCACAGTGCATTTTTTAGAGTATATTGTGAGTGTCATCAGTACTTATACAAGAGTGAACATCTACATTGTAACGGGGAGCGAGGGGGCAGACGCATATGCAGAGATAAGCGACTTTTATTAAGGGCAAATACAGGGTTGTGGTCGATAAAGTCCAGGTTCAAATGGCCAATACGCAGAGCAGGAGTGACAGACATGATGGAAATGAACAGGTACACAAACTACAGGGCCGGAGGAAAAACAACATACATCAAACCTCAAACAATAAACAACATCCCAAACAGCAAAGACCAGCAGCAAACACAGGGCTTAAATACAACAGGGATGATGAGGGACAGGTGGAAACAATCAGGGGCGGAGTCACGAAACAAGGGTCCGGACTAGACGGAAAAACAAATGCACGTGGACGATCAAAAAGTAAACAGAAAAGGTACATGGAGTAGTAGGATGAGCCAACCATGACATACATAGCATAGTATCTACATAAAAATGTACTGCCACTGTGCCACTATGACATTATCTTATTTTTTAATTTAATTAATAATTGCTGCTGCATTTCATCTATTTTCTCTATCTAATTTGTTTGAAAACTAATTATTGTGATACATATTGTGCATTGTGAAAATATCTTCAGGTATTATTATAGACTATATGTCCAGAAGTATGTGGACACTTGACTTTCATACCTGTAAGGGCTTGATGGCCATTACATTCCAAAACCATTGTGCGATCGATGTTCCAGATAATCTGAAAGGTGGTTGGTGGGGTTGAGTTCAGTGGTCTTTTGCAGAGTTCCTCCAGACCAAACTTGTTAAATCAGGTCTTTATAGACCTCGCTTGGTGTACTGGGGTACAATCATGCTGGGACCCCCCAATCTGCTGCCACAAAGTTCATAGCATTTAATTGTGTAAAATTGTTTTGTATGCAAAAAAAGCATTAACTTTTCTGAGGAAGTTAACAGGGTAGAAATTTGTTAACAATGACTGTGGCTGAAACACTTGAATTCAATAATATGGAGGGGTGTCCACATACTTTTAATTTTTAATACTACATTATCCTATAGCGCTGGAACTTTAACCAAACACAGCACTTCAGCATGTATAACTCATTCAGTGCTTTTTCTTTTTATTCAGGAACCCCAACAGTTTGTGTGACAGTCTGGGCGGTTCTTCGAGTCCATTTTGATGGTATTGGGTAAGACAGCATATATACTTGATGGGGTAGAATTAATGTACATATCATACTGTACTACAATACATATATATTAGCAGCAACACTCCTTTGATGTGTCAATGTGCCTTTCATTTGAATAAATTACTGTTCTAGATGTTGGGACATAAATGACAATGCTGCCATCTGGTGGGTGATAAAGGGACCAGTCATTGCCTCTATTATGGTGGGTAAGAGACAGACAGATTTTTTTCAGTTATCACTGTCATAGCAGTTTGAAGAATGTTCCCTATTTTCTGTGATTTCAGATCAACTTTGTTCTCTTCATTGGCATCATTATAATCCTTGTCCAGAAGCTGCAGTCTCCAGATATAGGTGGAAACGAGTCCAGCATTTACCTGTAGGTGTTGCATCTACATTTTATGTTTAATTTGAGAATATTCTTGATTAGTGTCTGAGCTCAGTTTGCTAAGATTTCTTCCATAACCAGACAACTGCTGTCTAATACTGTGTGATTGACAGGCGTTTGGCCCGCTCCACTCTTCTGCTCATCCCTCTCTTTGGTATCCACTACACTGTGTTTGCCTTCACTCCGGAGGATGTCAGTAAGCGAGAGAGGCTCGTGTTTGAACTTGGTCTGGGTTCTTTCCAGGTATTTAACCCCAATCGCTTCGTTTGTGGGGGCCTGAGCCATTACACTTGCTTTGTGATTCAGGAACATTTGTTTAATGGACCTGAACTTTCTGAGCCTGCGTCTTGTTCAGTTGGTGGTGGATGCAAAATGTATATGCTTCTCTATGATTTGAGCTATAAATGCTTTTATGCACGATTCTTATGAATTAGATATCTGTGGATTTGTCAGAAATGTATTTTCTAAACAGTGCTTTGTCTTGTCAGGGCTTTGTGGTCGCCGTGCTGTACTGCTTTCTTAATGGAGAGGTAAGTCTGTGCGCAAATCCATAGTTCAAATTTTGAATTTTATTTCTTATTGTTTCTAACTGCTCTGTAAAGCTCTATACAGAGAGACATTTTAGTAAATGTATTGAATGTGCTGTATAAGTAACTGTTATTATCATAACTATTAAAACAGCAAGACATGTATGAAAAATGCACACACTTCCTAGACATGAAGTTAGGAATGACATAAAGCATTGTGCAAACATTGGTAACACTTTACTGAAGGGTAGCTACTGTTCATAAGACTGCATGACACCTATACAAGCTTGTCATTACAACTGACATAACCCCACATAAATGCTTATAAAATGCTTGGGCAGTTGTGGGCCGGAGGTTAGGGATCTGGCCCTGTGACCGGAAGGTTGCCGGTTCGATCCCCAGTGCCGACAGTCCATGACTGAGGTGTCCTTGAGCAAGACACCTAACCCCCCAACTGCTCCCCGGGCGCCGTGGATAGGGCTGCCCACCGCTCCGGGCAAGTGTGCTCACTGCCCCCTAGTGTGTGTGTTCACTAGTGTGTATGTGGTGTTTCACTTCACGGATGGGTTAAATGCGGAGGTGGAATTTCCCCGTTTGTGGGATCAAAAAAGTATCACTTAATCACTTAAAAGCTAATTCTAATAGGTGTCAAACCATATACAGGTTACATTTGCAAATTTTGATCAAAGTTAGCAAAAGTAGCCTTTAGGACTGATAAGGCTTATTGGAATAGGCATTTATAGACATGTATGTAGGGTTATGTCAGTTATCATGACAAGCTTATGTAGGTGTAATGCACTTATGAATAATATGCTATAGTAGTGTTACCCAAATGTCTTATATATAAAAATTAAATGTAAAGCTCATTTGTTAAAAATGACTAACGCTAGAATAAATGCAAATAAACAATATATTATGATTCTATGTTTATGTTAGCTTAACAATTTTTAAAGCCGACTAAGACGAGCAGTTATAGTTTGTATACCTTGTTTATTGCATTAAATTAAATCAGCTGTGCTACTGATGGAATGTGACAAATCCATGCATCGGCTAGAGTGCGCCGAGAAGTCATGAATCAAACCTGTATGCTAACTGTGTTTTTTAACTCAGATATCAAGATTTTTTAGCAACTTATTATGTTTCATTTGAAAAAACATACTGTTGAGATTTTTTTCTAGCTGCATGAGACTTCTTCACACTACTGCAAATGCTAAAGAGCTGAGGTATTCTCATTTAACCTAAAATGAAAGAACGTCTGTGGAGCGCCATAATTATTTTAGGATAGGAAATTACTTCAAACTGAATTAGAGCCAAATTACACTTCATGCCTCTTGGGCTGATCGGAGGGCTATCTGAGATAGATTTGGAGATACATTGGAGATACACTGCTATCTATGTAGCTGTGTAAATGTATATCTTTACTTCAAGCCGTATGTAATCTTTAATCCCAAATGGAACAGCGTTAATATTATAAACAAATGAATCCACAGATGGTTTCATATTATGTCAGTATTCAGGGCTGCATCTGGAAGCTAGTGAGCCAGTCAGTGAAAGTACCCAGCGCAATTTATGCCTTTAGTTTTTGTAACACGTGTTATGTAACATAAATGTCTTTGGTCATAATTTCTGTAGCACCTGGCAGGATCTCAAGGGATGCTAAAAGAAATCTGCTCAAATTTGTGTATAATGCAGCAAAAGCAGCACTGATGCAAATCAGATTTCTGACTGTCTGACAGACATTCATGGTGTATGCTCAGAAATCTTATCTGGACATTATCTGCATGAAATGGCAAGTGTAAACAGGCGGTGTGATAAATGGATCTCATTTCTGAATGTCACTTGCCATTCAGATACCATCTGTGGCGTATAAATAGCCCCAGGACATGGTGGGCCTGTAGTACAGAGGTTATTCAGCAAACAATGGGACAGAAATCAGCCAATCCCTTTCTTTAATTTCATGATGTGATGAAATGAATAACATTGTGTACATTGTTGATGTTCTGCCTTTCAGGTGCAGTCAGAGATCAAGAGAAAATGGCGAAGCTGGACGGTGAACCGTTACTTTGCAGTGGACCTGAAGCACAGACACCCATCCTTGGCCAGCAGCGGTGTCAATGGAGGCACGCAGCTGTCCATCCTGAGCAAGAGCAGCTCCCAGATCCGCATGTCCAGCCTGCAGGCCGAGACACCGGCCACATGAGTGTCCGGCTCGCTGCTCAGACAGCCCACACCGGCAGACACAAAACCAACCTCTTCAGACCTAGCGCTATCATAGTCCAATTTCACATCAAAGTTCTTTTTCATCCTCACTTGAACAAGCTTGGATTGTGGCAAGCCAAACCTGCACTGGGCGGCTTTCATCAGACCAGCCTGCACCTCAAGTGCTTTTGAACACAAGAATGGTGATCACGTGGTCAGGGAGCTTGCTGAAGCCTCCGTCTCTCAGCACAGAAAAACACAGACATGGCGCAAATCCCATATCTTATTGGATCCGTAGAACCATGAAGATGTTGTCGTCAAGCCTCAACAATGCTACATTACATTGATAAACTGAAACAGTTCTTTGGTGATGACCCTCACAAAAGCTGTTAAAGATGACTTGCCAAGGGACTTCTGACCACAGTGCGAATCAATCCAATGTGAACGATCCACACAGCCATTAGGAATGCTTTTATCTATGACACCGAGGGCTATGAAAAGGAGAAAAGTATTGATGTTTCCTTGTATGTACCATCACCACTTCAGTCTTAATCAATCATGCAACGCCAGGAGGCATTTTTAAGCAGTTTAATGGATCTAGACCCTCATGTAATACAACGTGTACATTAATTCAGTACAAATTGATGGCTTGAACCAGAAGGACTAGTGGTTATTCCAGTCTTTCACCATGCTAGGAGTTCAGGTGGTCTTTAACTTACCATCCAGCACAGAATAATGTGCATGGAATGTGTATATGGATGAAAGACCCCAGAAAAGTAGCTCTTTTTGACCTGATCTCTGCTTTCCTTGCTGAATGCCACATCCACATGTGAATATCCATAATCTTACACGTCATTGATGGACATCAGGCAGGGATTAAGTGTTTAAAAATGCAGAAACCCTACGCCTGAGAGAGATTTTACACAATACGTGCCATGTATTGGTGCAACTTAGGCACTGTGGGTTTGATAGTTCTTAAACTAAACAGAGGACACGATCATGTGCCCGGCACTGCCAAGAGCTTTGACTGATAAGTGTTTGGGAAAAGCACCTTAAAGCTTTCTCTTTATTCTTTAAAGTGAAGTTTGACCATCATTTACTGAACTGTGAATGTGTATGATTGGTGAATACATAGGGAAGAACGGGACTTGTGTTGTTCTCTGAACAAACTGGGTAAAGCTATGACCTCTTCTGCTTAGAGATGAACAAAAAACAAAAGATCTGCAAAAGAAGACCAGTACAACGAGTACCTTAAGTTGTAGAGTTGCTTGTGTGTGCGTGGATGCCTCTTGTGGTATTTTTAGGTGACCGGATGTCTACTTTTCTAAACAGCCGTTAGTACAGAAAATGTCATTAATGTCAAAGTGAACGATGAGCAAAACACCTCATGACTCTGTACCAGGAGTTTGAGTTAGTATCATCTGCACGAGCTGTTCTTCAGTCGGTTCTTTTCTTTACTTCTACAAACTCGTATCTGACTCATCTTTGTAGATATCGTTGCAGGGTTTACAGCTCACTGTTGTTTTATTATGGGGTTTCATCTGCATTGAATAGAATCTCTTGGAAATCTCTTGGAAGTTGTGCTGTTCATGTGGAGTTCATTTTGGAAGTGCCATATTTGTCAGTAATACATTAGTTTTAATAGTCATTTTGTGGTTTGCCTGATACTTTTGTAATTACATTAGAACCATATTTTCATCATTGTACCCGAGTATTTATTGACAACCTCCATATGACACAGGACACTTTCAGTACTCCAAAGATTTATATTTGGCATTTCCCAATACAACTGGTATTGCCGTACTAGTTTGCAAAGGCTGAGGAAGCTTTGCAACTGATGTCATTTCAGATGTCCTCCAACGGGGGTCCGCAAAATGTGATTTATCTTTAAAGTGCCTTTTTGCACAAAAGGAAGATAATATAGATGGAAAACAAATTTAAACTGCAAACGCTTGTGGAAGTGCTTTTCTTGTGCTTCACTATGTCGACATTCTCAAACCAAGAGGCCTTCAGAGACACTAGTTATGTTTCTAAGCCTTTGATTAGACATTTGACCTCTAAAATGTGCATTTTTACCTGCTTGTAGATGTCTTTGATATGAATATTTGCCAATTAGATCACGTGATTTTTAATCAGTCAAGCATATTAAGGCAGCATGAGGAACCTTTTTTTTTTTTTTTACATTGGGCCTAAAAGCACTTCCCCATTCTTTATTTTTCCATGGCTGTCTCAAACAGCTCATCAACACTTAATAAGCTCAGTTTTAACATGCTTATACATCCCAGTCCATTGCCTTCTTTTTCAAACAGAAACTGCAAAATTAAAGAAAAAGATAATAGTAATACAAGACGAAACGTATGGAATAAAGATTGAATGTTTTTGATACGATTCTTAGCTATTTCTGTGTAAATTAATATATAGTTGCCATGCTTTAGAATATTGTGGCATCATTTTTTTGCATTTTAATAAATTCCAGGTCAGTATAAAATTAAAATACTCATAAACATATTTTCATTTTTCTATCATTTTTCTATTTATATTCATTTTAGACCACAGGTATACACAGTGATCCATAAAGGGTGGCAGTGTCCACAGGAATTTGTTCCAGTCTTGCCCTATAAGGCCTGATTTCTCTAATTAAGTGGCTCATAGCAATAGTGAAACCTTGTGTTGTGCAGGGTTGGACCCTCTACTGTAAACTTTGTTGCAATGAAAGGTTAAATGCCCACCAAAGGAAATTAAGTTTACATTTAATTTGTGAACATAGCCAAACTAACAGCCCGTCATTTCTAGTTCACCTGTGTTCAAAATGATTTGACTTCTGACTGAGATTCCTGTATCAGCTACGTGGTTCTGAATGGGAAGCACTTTTCAATGAAACTCTCACCAGCTACCTTTCTGTTTGCTTTAATGTCATGCCACAAGTAACTGTCTCCTCTTGATGTCGATGTCATAATAATAGTATTGTTCAAATGATACTTAGCAGAACCTAGAAAAGTAGTTATAGTATATATGTCGACGAGACGTGTACCGTTGTGGCCCATTACATGGTTATGAATTGTGCTGAAGTTGCATCTATTTAGTGCAGTACTAAGTATTACGCTGCTGCAGCAGTAGCTAATATTTGTTGAACATGGGTAGTTATTTCAATCCTTTCTGTGCTAAAAGATCTTCTTGGTGGTAGTGTTGTTAAAACTGTACAGCCTGCAGTAGTGCTGCCTATAATCTTGAAGCTGATGCATGCGTATTCTGTGGTTTGGTGGTTTCCTCTGCAAATTAAACATGTAGTTAGGTATGTTGATGTTCTGAAACGTGTCAGCTGAAAAATCAGCAGTGGCATTTGAGTCAAACATATGGAAAGAGCAGGTGGACATCACTGCAGCCAGATGTTCTGCTGGTGGATTCTGATGCTATTCCTTATAGCATCAGTGCTCTCTTGAAAATAAAGGTTCCTAAATGGTGCTTGGCTTAGGAGTACAGATGTAGGAAAAACCTTCACAGAGCCTGTACATGACATCAAAGTTCTAGAAGAGCTTTAGAAAGGTTCTTGTAGGGCATCACTCTAAAGAACCTTTAATTTTAAGAGTGTGGCCTGGTGTCATTACTACATCCAAAAGCATTCGCTTCAACTGTCCAGTAACTTACCTTTCTGCCTTAAAGGGGAATTTCACTTCTTTATTTTTTTAAATTTCAGGATAATTATACTGCTGAGATGTAACAAAAGTCATTCAAGGTGCTTTGATGATTTGTTTACAGTGGAGATGATAGGAACCAGGGGGTTGCCAGGTCAGCAACACAAATGTAGTCATTTTATTTACTATCCAAAATGTACATGTTCTGACTTTTCATGGTAAAAGTTGATAATGGTGAATGGTGAAAGTTACAGTGGTAATTTTAAACATGTTTTCTTTGGGGACTATTTTGTTTTACAACACACTGCATGTTCCTCTCCAGCATGGATGGCTTGTAAAAAAGTTCTAAGTTTTAGTTCAAAATCAAAACCATAAGTTTCTCAGGCATCAGGCAATGTACTTTATTTGACCATAACCATTTCATGTAATAACTTGCTGTGAGGTTTTCTTTGGCATTCAACCTCTTCAGATGTCTGGTTCCCATTATCATCATTGTGAATTATTTTGCCTTGTTACAGAACCCAGCATTTCACATTAAACCACTAGGAATGACTTTGTACACATTTTAACAGTTTAATTATGCAGACATTTGGAAAATTTCTGTGAAATTTCTCTTTAGCTCTCAAAGTTCACTTCACATGGTCACCCAAGAGACTGCAGCAGCCTGTGGAGCTTGCCTTTCAGCATCGTCTCTGAACCCACCACTGCAGAACTCATATGCTGACACGCCAAACTGTTCGTTAATGATTCAGTAAGTACTGAGCACAGGGCTGTACATGTATTACTGAGCTCAGCTCAGGTGCATTGATAATTGAGAGTCATCTCAAATCTGTATTCATGACAATGATGAAAAAGTGGCACATTGTCCAGCTGAAAATGGCATGGTTTCCTTTCTCTTAATTGTACATTAAGAGAGCATTGTCAGATAATTTGTGTGTGCTCATAAACATTGCTTACCTACAAATGTTCCACTGTTGGACTTCAAACAGCAGAGCCAACAATTCTGGAGTCAAGCAATGACTGGACTATTCTTTCTGAATGTAACTACATGAGGAAAAATCTACTGCTAATCTTATTCTTGCTGCTCTTGTGGACAAAATATCACTTATTTCTTTCCTCCTTTTATCTTCGGTCACTACTGCTATGAAGTGTATTTTTGTTTTGATGTATGTTAGATTTGACTTTGAATTGCATTAAATGTCTCTGAAACTGACACAAAGACATAAGGCTATGTTTTGTTTCATGAACAAAAGGCCCTTCATGTAAAAAGGAAAACAAATCGAACATCAGATGAGCACTAAAATTCTTTGATTTACAAGTAATTACCAGGCCCCCCATTTGTCCCGCATAAAATAATGGTTTTTAACAATCACAACGATCAGCAGAACACAGAACAGAAAAGACTGTATCATCAGATGTGGCCCTGTCCCTCTTTGTAATGTTCCACATCTGTAGTGATACAGCCTCTGAGGTACACGATACCACCATAAATTTCACACATTCAAGGAGAAACACAAGGAACAGTTAGTTATGCATCACATTAAGGCAGGTTGGTGAATATAGCAAAGGTGTTTAGCTCAACATCAACACTACAGTCATCAGAAATCAGAATTTAAGGTATTTATACACAAAGCAAACAGAACAAATGTTATGGCTGAATATACAGTATTGTGCAACAGTCAGAGACCAGCCTTCATTAACAAAACAGCCATTAAGTATGAGTTATTCATTTTTCGACATTAGGGAAAAAAGCAGAACTAAGTATAATATAAAATGTTCAGTCTCTACTGTGTTCACCTTTTGCCTTTCTTACAGCTTCCACTTTTTCTAAGAAATCTGCAGGAATATTTTTCCCCACCTCCAAAGTTCAGTCACAAAAGTTGGTTACATTTTCTGCTTTTTACGACTTCAAACATATTCAATTATGTTGAGGTCTGGCCTCTGGGGTGGTCAGTCTGTTGTTCTGAGAACACCAGCAGCTTCTTTGTTAAATTAGCATTTTTTTTTTGTCCATTTCCTTTTCTCAGTCATTTGACACCTACATGTACTTTCAGACCTGTAGCGTTGAGTTGTCTTCTCACAGTGGAAGGATGGACAGAAAGACCAGCAGATTTTTCAGATCTGAAGCAAGAGTGGCGCAAGCGGAAATCTTATATCTAATTTCCTTTGAAATAACTGATGCCCCTTTAACTGGAAATACAACTGAAGGATGATCTCTGGTTTTTGTACAGTACTATATCTGATTATTAAACATAGTTGTAAGGTTATGTTCTGTTTTACTGGCATTTATGCTTGAAGATCACTGAATTTCCTTTGCTTCTCTATTGTTTTTGTGCATTACTCATTCATTATAAGCTGAAAGCAAGTAACAATATTCGTAGAGACCGAGATACTCAAAACATTCAATTAAAACAAACAAGAAAAAAATATTGATACTATAAAACAGCCAGAATTCATATTTACATACATATCTTGACTAGGTTCACTTCTATGTGTCAACAAGAGTAAATAAAATGTTTTACACGCAACATGGAAACAAACTGTTTGCTTATATTGATAATCACTAGTACCATAAACCACACGCATTAGTAGTTAATAGCCCAAATACTAGACTGGTGCCAAGTCACTCACTAATTCAAACATGGTAAAAATATAGAGAGATCAACACATCTGTACTATTAGTTGAAACATTGTGTAATAATCTTATTTACAAATCCATGTATCAGTAATACATTTTGAAAGCAAAAAGCTTCACTCTATAAAACAAAAATCTTTACAGTCTAGTGCTCCAGATACGTACACTGCAAAGCATTCTTGAGTAAGACATTTTCAAAGCAGAATAATTCACTTTAAATTGACACGAAAATGCTTTTAATCTAATTTATGGTTAAGCAGGTTAATATTCTTATCATTCGTATCTTATAATCATACATAATAATTGTATATAAATATTTTATTAAATATTATGGAAGTTAAGTAAATCAAAACAAACATACGTGCAAATGAATAAGTTGTTTGAAAACATCATTACTTAAGAAGAGGAAACTTTGGATGCCCTGTAGTGTATGTGTGCACAGGGCCAGTGCACTGTGCAATACGCTGCATTTACTTACAGTTCACTTCAAAGTGAATTAGCTGTTCAAACACACAAATGATCAATGGCATTTACAATGATTTACTCTTTAGTAAAATATTTTACACCATATATGAGCTCTTAATAAGGCAATTATGTAAAGTTGGCATGAGACTGAAGCCATAAGCACATTTATAAACAAAACACCCAAAGAGAACCTGTACTTTCACAAAAAGAACAATTAATATGCAAGTTGTGAAGTGCTGAAGATAAAAAGTTGAACATGGGGTAAGTAGTAAGTAGTGTTACTTTACATTTCTGGGTGTTTCTTACTCACATGCTTTGTCATACTGGATTTAAGCACTTGGTCACTTTAGCACTCATTTGAAGTGAGCATAAAAAGGTAAATGAATGGAAATGAATATTCACCAAGATTTGACCTTTGGCATATTTCTTTGGACTGTCAGAAAGAACAATATATAAACACAGGGCCTTATTTTCGTGGCGATGCAAGTGCAGTACACTGGTACAAGTGCAACAGTATAGCACAATTGCTAATTGGGCTGGATCCAAGTACATCTTAAAGCAGAACTGAGAGTGCCTGTGACAATACGGCCAGATTGACACAACAGGGGGTTCGGCATTCAAAATCCATGTTTTCAAAACCATTTTGGTCCAAAAACACCTACTCAAACCTACTCATATGGCAAACGCACATGCACAACAGCACTTTCCTTCACAACTTCACAGGCAGACACAAAGAAACGTACCATTTCATACATGTGACTGGCTTAGAAAATTGGTTGTAGAATTATTCCACCTGATTTCATACCAGTTGAGTAATTTTTGCCTAATCTGATGGTGATATTTTGTGCTCGGTGGTCCACATTGACTCAAAACTGTGCTGAGTGTTTCTGAGTAGAACAACCATTATATAAACAATGCATTCAAACAGAATATAGGGAAAGCAGGCCGTAACTATGCTCTCCTCATTCAGTATCCAATAAATGAACACATACAGCTTAACATTAAGCCCAAGAACAGACAAATAGTTCTACCTTACTTTCATTACAAAACTACAATGCAGAGGTGATTTAGGGCTGAGTGCCAGGTCAATATTGTTCTTATTACTATTAGTAATTTAACTTTAATTGTATTATTATCATTATTATTACTATCATGTATAATGAACTACACAGACATGTCAATACTTTTTTCCCTTTCATTATATTCTGAAAAAATTTTAATCTGGTCTCAGCTTGACTGGAACTCTCTTTCTGGATGATGGGCAATTAGGTCAAAGCAAAAGACCTGATCTTTATGCTTTTGTTCAGGTGAAAACCCTCCAGTAAGTAATGTTTTATTCTCCCCTGTGGAACTTCATGCTTTCCAGTGATAAAGAGGCAGACTTGAGGTGGAAAAGGTTAAGAACCTCTTCACTATATCACCCCATTTAAATATAAATCAGTAAATACAAACTCAATTGTGGCTTATAGAATGTCTAACAAAGCTAGAGTCTGAGTCGCTGAACCACATTAAAAGCACATTTCAGTCTACAAATTTCTCTTCAGAAACGGTTTTTGAGTAAAATATGAATTTAATCTATAATAAATCAACTTTGTTGTACAACAGTGTATATGACATGATCGCACGTATCACCTGACTTTCATATTAATGTACATATCATTTAAAACCACTGTACTGTTCATGGAATCTGATAAGTTTTTAGTTAACAACTATAGTCTACAATTTTTATTTTTATACTTACATAAAATGGTCAGTTTTGTTAGTACTTGTTTCAAATTTTCTTCAGAGCTGACACATACTAAGCAATGGAACAATTATATGTTCAAAGATGACAGAAGAGTAACATCAGCCTATATTTAATACTAATTTTCTGATTTGAAATCTAAAAGTTGATCAGTTTTTCCTTTGTCCATAAAACGAATGGAATCGGTCTATTTTGCCATTAGGAATATATCACTGTGCTTAACTGACAGACTGGATCTCGCTGCAGCATGCCTAACCACACCTGCTGATAAGGTATTCGCTCCGTCTTTACTGCTTCGCTGCTCAGTGGTGGATTAGAGCTACACCCTAGCGCCAGCTTTGTGATTTCATACCTTAATGTTGCATTTGCACTATGACCACAAAAATAAGGCCCCTGGGTTTAATAAGGAATGTTCAATAAGAAACAACACAACAAACGACAGAGCACAGGAAAAGGAACTATTTAAACTCCACTGAATAAGGAAATAAGACACTGGTGTATATAATATTGGCAAAGAACAAGTCAGCTGAGGATGGAAAAAGTGACCAGAGGTCTAAAGAGAAGTGCAGAATCGTAAAAGCTGAATGTAAACGTCTCATCAGCAACAGCTCCTGTAAAACTGATCTTCTGTGGAACTGGCATAAACAGAACTTCAGAAGTGTCAAAAGACACATTTGTCTATTTCATGTAAATACGTTCACAGTCACTTGGTGTGGCTTCATTTTGCACAACACCAAAACAACATCTATAGTGAGGAGGTTTGTGCTTTTCTCATGTTTATGGTGTGAGACTAAATGTTCCGGCGTTTTGGTAGCATCTTATAACCTGTAATAATCTCTTAGGTAGTCCATTTTTTCTAAGCCAACCAAACTATTAAAAAAAAGGCCTTAGAGCATTTCAGATCTGTCTTGCAAACCATGGTAGTCTGTTTTTCTGTTTATAAATGTTAAACAGCTGTGACAATATTAGTTCATCAAACCCCTGACTGAGAATGCAACTTTAGTATTAATGTTATACTAGCATTAACAATACTAATACTATTGATATTAGAGATATTTCAGTGTTGGTATCAAAACTAGAATATGGATCGGGAAGCAAGGAGAGGAAGAAAGAGAAAAGATGGGTGGGTCAGAGCATCTGCATGGTTCAGACTATGGAGATACTGTTCTGCAGTTCAGAGGAAGGCTGCTCCATTGGGCTGGATTTTTCCAGGACAGAGATCTGAGTGACAGTGCTACTCTCTGTGAACAGTGTCCGCCTCTTCTTACTGTAGCTCAGGTAACCCTGTATCTGCCACTTCCACAGCCTCTTCTTCAGCTCTGCTTGCACCTGAAAAACACACACACACACACACACACACACACACACACACACACACACACACACACACACACACACACACACACATGCATGCATGCACACGTACAATCTTGTAACACTGTTGCCTTTACATTTGCAGTACAGGCCGCAAAATAAACAGTTTGTGGCTTACCTCTCCATTGAGAAAACAGTATAAAAGAGCCACAACAAAGCCCTAAAAGAAGGAGGAGAAAGTATTACGAATACAGAAATCTTTAGCAAGCTTAGGCTTATTTCATACTAAGGCTCAATATGTCAGTAGTCTATTAGACACATCTAATTTGCTGGTCCACCTTGTCAGAGACAATAGCTCATCTGTTACTGCACAGTCTGTGTTAGTCATCCTCTTGTCCTTCATCAGTGGTCAATGTCTAGGCACAGGATGCTGTTAGCTGGATATTCTTGGTTGGTGGACTATTCTCAGTCCAGCATTGACACTAAGGTGTTAAAAAACTCCAGCATCTGATCCACTTGTACCAGATCAACAAACACTAACCTGCCACCACCATGTCAGTATCACTGCAGTGCTATGAATGATCTACTTCCCAAATAACCCCTGCTCTGTGGGGATCCTGGCCATTAGTGAATGGGACAAAGAGGGGGTAACAATGAGTGCAGATACACAGCAGTACCTAATAAAGTGCCCTGTGAGCGTATATTATAATGGGGGATTAGTGCGTTTTCCTATAGTAGCACTGATGTTAGTAATGTATCGTCCACCAGAATGCACTGTAAAGCTGTTCAAGCTGCAACATGAAAGTGGTAATTTTTTTCTGTGGTCACTAGAGGGCAGTGAGGATTAACCTGAAAAGAGCCCAGTCCAAGCTCAATGGAGAGTCGAGCGTCCTCCCCTGTGCCCTCTGGCAGGAAGGCAAACACCATGTAATGCATTCCAAACAGTGGGATCAGAAACAGAGTCGACTTAGCCAACCTCCTACACACACACACACACACACACACACACACACACACACACACACACACACACACACACACCATCAGCACAGGGTCATAAATACACAATTAATGTGTACAAACCAAATATGAGCAAGAATTACATATCAGAGTGCATATTACAGGAAGCTCAACTGTATCAAGCTCTTACATGAAGTGGCTGGTGTCACTGCCACCAACTCCAGGAGACTTCAGCTTCTGCACAAGTATTCTGATCACATTGATGAAGATGATGAAATTTACCTACACCAAAAAGATTAAAAACAGGTCTTTGCAAAACTGTGAGAAGTTTACTGGATGTGCCTGTACACTCTTAAGACAACACTTTCTTTTATAACTTTATACACCGCCTGTCAAAACTTTTGGAACACTACGCTTCTTTTAAAATGTGAATTAATTTTTTTCACTGTTACTTACAATTAATGAAGAACATATCTGTAAAGGTTTTGTTAAAGGCCAGGCATTAAAGGAAAAAACAGATAGGGTTGGATTTAATATGTAAACAGTGTTAACATTTCAAAACATGCTGTTCCCTCTCCAGTGCATACAGTCTAGCTGCAAAACTGTCTGTATAGAAATCAACCAAGTGTTTCACTCATGACTGCTTATTGAATGAGGCACAATGCAGGGCAGTCAATCAGATCAGAGAACATTTAGATCTATCTGTCTCATATTAGTAACAAAAACAGTCTGTTTAATTGTAAGGGACAAGGAGAGGCTGGAAAATGAATGAATAATTATTTTTAGTACATAAAGGCAAACATGTGTTAGAACTGGAGCAGAGGGTGAATTAAAATAAAATACAACAAAAACAAGACACAACAAGAAGATCAAATTTGCAGTCTTTGGCATTATTCCTGAGTATTATTAGTATTATTAGTAATGTCTTAGGTATTCTGACAAGTAATTACACACTGACTGCATCCAATACTGCATAGTGCCACACTAAACAGTACCAAACAGCACCACCAATGTAGTATGTGTAGTACAGTAGAATGTGGTTCTGGACACAGCCATTGTCACAGCTAGCTTGGTTAGTCTTTTATCATGTTAAGCTCATGCTTGTCTGCATTAAAAACATTTTGAAAAGCTAGCTATCCTGTTCTGATGGGCAGTGTACGTACAATATTTACTGAACTTACCAGAAGAGATGCTGTAATGGGTCCTTTAATGATCCACCAAATGAAGGCAGCCTCCGTATCGTCCCAGCACCTTCAATATTAATCAGGTAAAGCAACAATTTTGATTCCCTCAACAAATCTACTCACAGTACTGAGTCAGCATTCATTACCAAATGTCAGACTATGCACTTTCACATTGCTGACATCACTGTAAATATTGCATCTGGCCTTGTACAAGCCCCTGGAAAAGCTCTGAAGATGAACTGGGATTTTATTTACTCATCCAAAAAACGCCTGCCTATTTGAAGTGGTGAAGCGCTTAGACATCAAACTGGACTCACCCACTGTTGTCATAGAAATTTCTGGCCAGAACCCAAATGGTCATTACTGTTGTTGGAAGACCTAAGATGTGCAATAAACAGCTGAGCATTAGAAAAAAAGAACTTAACAATGTGTTCATGGTTTTTAGCATGCTGAACATTTGGCTCTCTTACAGAACAAAGGACATTTTGCTAAAAAGGTAGGTTTGGGATAAAAATGAAAAGTGGGTCTTCTTTATTATAGGAGAAGACAAACACATGCTTACCTTTTAATGCAAGTTAAAAAGGGTTACTCCAAGTGATTTCTGAGTTTGTCCATTCATCATAAATATTTAGCAAAATCTAAAGGACTGCGCTTTTTTTTTAGCTGTGCTGAAATTATGCAGGAAAAATCAACACAATGGAGATTCTTCTTTTTTGGACAGCAACAATATGTTTTTACATTGTACCATTACATTTGATCCTTGAAAAAAAGGCACTTGATTCTTTTGCACATGAAAATATAGCTCTTATGTACATATTTCAGCAGCACTAATGAATACTATTCATTTAAATGACTTCAGACTGCTGTTGCTGCTCTTATGTTCCTGGACTTACTGATTTAATCACTGCTTTCTCTCTGCAATTGAAATAATTAGTTACATGTATATATACCAAAATTTAATTAGAATATATTCTAATATATTTTCAATATATTATTGTTTTATATGGGTATTTAGCTTGCCACATAGTCATCTGTGTGAAATTGTTATATGTTAAATGTTATTGTGGAACTATTATAACGATTTTTACTGTTCCAATAAGCTTACTAATGTAGAAGTGAGACAGTAGGATACCCTACTTTTCATTATTGTACTTGATTAAGTTAAGACAAGTTGTTTTTAGGTTGTAGATTCTCTGCACGCTTCTGATGTACTTTGCATGCCTTTGCTCTGTGCTGAATGGCGGTTTTGTAAGTCTCTCTGGAGCTTATGTGCAAAAATGTAAATGTAAATGCAGAGTATTTCTAATGTGCTTACCCCAGCCTATAAGAATGTACCACCAAAAATACTTCTTTTGTGAGACAAATGTGAGAGCCAGCAGAGTCTGCAGGTACATTCCCTCCACCAGCAGCCAGAAGTAGTTTGCCAGGATGCTAAACTGGAAAAAGGCCACTGCTGCCTTACATGAAGCCTAGAGAGTGAGAGAGAGAGAGGAAGAGGGAGAGAGAGAGAGAGAGAGAGAGAGAGAGAGAGAGAGAGAGAGAGAGAGAGAGAGAGAGAGTGAAAGAGAGTGAAAGCGTGAAAGAACAAGAAAGAGAGAAATAATGAGAGAGAGTGAAAGTGTGAAAGAACAAGAAAGACAGAAAGGGAAAGAGAGGGTGAGAGAAAAAAAAGAAAGAAAGCGAAAAGGAAGATAAAAATGGAGAAAGTGAGGTATGAGAAATGAGTGAGAGAGAGAGAGAGAGAGAGGCAGCACAACAGTGTCAAACTTTGATTTATGATGGTGATTCGTGAGCGAACTGCTTGTTTTCATGCAGAATGAACTAAAGTAACTGTTTCCAGTGTGTACATACCTTTTCATAGCAAATGTCCTGCACAACTGTCAATCATATTACTGAGTCAAATGCCAAGACTGATCTGAGTCAACTGTTACATTACCAGAGGAGATAACTGACATAACTACATATAAAGTATTTGCATTCAGTGCTTTTATTAGTCGTTAGGTACTCTGTCCTTCGTTGGTACAACTAATCAGCAGTACTGTAACAATGGTCACAGAGGCAAAGCTGAAAAACAGCTTAAAACATAAAGGTGGGAGAAGCTCAATCATGTTTGATCTGAAGTTTCACTGCAGAACAATAATAAAGGTCATTAATATATTCATTTCAAATAAAGCAAAAAATCTATTACATGTCTGAAAGAGCCTGTTTTTAATGGAACTGAGCTCAAACTGAAGGTTTCATTTTCTTGTCTTTTTAAATGTATTCAACCATTACAGTTACCGTTCCACTGCTTGAATGTAATTAAAAAGAAAAACTTAATCTTGAGTCAGAGTGTGACCCCATTTGTTTGTCTGTTGGAAGGAGAGTGCAGCAACACACCAGTGCACAGTGGTTCCCTCTAACAGGTTCCACTTCTGGCCATGAGCCATAACAGTAAGTGGCAAATTGTTTGTTCTCATTATCCTTATTTTGGTATTAAAATGTGACTGTTGTGTTTTGCACCGAGACTGGTAGCAAATACTAACTTTGCGCTATTTAACTTTGAATAACTTGTCTTATTTTTGGTGCTAACGACAGCTTTTGAGAACCTTTAAATTATGTGTTTATTATATAAAATTAAATATTTTTACTTTCCAAAATAAAAAATATGAACACAGCAATGTCACATTATTCTTAATCTGATGAACATTAACTGTCTTAGAAAAAAATGTTTTAAACTGTCATTTAATTATACATTTTATACTTATTTTTTAAATAATACTTTTTGTTCTATGGGCTTCAGCGTCCACCTCTGGAGTCACAAACACATCATTTGATGATTAACTACATTACATTCCATAATGCAGTGACTCCTCAATTCCAGCCCTTAACGTGGGAATTCCATCGATTTTTTTTTATTTCTGTATGATCGAAAGATTATGATTAAACAAGGTCATCTTGTTTAGAGAAGTCAGAATTGTGCAGAATAGTAATGATAGGAAGAGTTTAGTGCCTCTACCAGCTCCCCACAGACAGTTATTACAGGAAATGATCAAAAACACCCTCCCATAATGTCTGAGACGTTGTTTTACAATAGTTCTGATGTAATGTTTTGACCTAAAAATTATTTTAAAAACCCACTCATAGTGGCGAGTTGCAGGTAAGGTGATGTACAGTAACGTATTTTTTCAGATTTACCACTATTTACCATCATCAACATCAGAAACTCAGACTACACATCTAAGTCCACTGGTGGTTTTGAATAGTAAATAAAATGTGTTGTAAGCACTGTGACCATTGGTTCCTATCACCACCCCTGTAAGGATTGTGAGTCGGTACATTTCTCTGCAATGCACCACTTCGCATCACACCAAATCATGACTTTTTCTCAACAACTAATTTATGCAGAAAATCAGTGGAATTCCTCTTTAAGACCCACGGCCCTGTTGAGCAGTGTTTTTCTGCTCTTATGCACCTGATTCAACTCATCAGCTGATTATCAAGCCTTTGACAGTTATTAAGCTCTTGAGAAAAAATATCAAAGGCCATAAAAAAGGGCTAAACGAGATTTCTCTTGAGCAAACTCAACAGGCTTCAGGTGTGCTCAGAGCTTATGCCTTTGTTTCTAAGTCTTTTATAGATAGGTCTGACATTTGCTTTCATCAGCTGGTTTGGTGCTCTGAGTATGGATTAACAGACTTCCGGTTACATACTGGCTATATTCACGCTTCCCTAGTATTTAACAGTAAGTATGCACTAAAGATAAAACTATTACATTCATTAAAGCTATTAAAATTGTTACATTTATTGTATGGTAACATCTGAAGTCCATAGTGAAGAACTTCCCGTTCAAAAGATGCTTGTGTAATGAAAAAATCGTTTTAGCCTTATTTTGCTAGTTTGGACCATGTCTTCAACCTACGGTCTTAGTATGAGAGAAGAAAGTACAAGGTGACTGGAGAACAGGGAAGAGAACTTGTGCTGGACTTCTGGGCAGCATCTGCTTTAATCTAGAGAGCCTTAAGAACAGAGATTATGAATTATCTGCTAAAATTGAATGAACACTGAGGAAACAAGGTTTTTTTTGGCTATTTTATTCTGTTGCTCTTTTTTCTCTTTTTCTGAAATCAAACATAAACATAAAATAAACCCACAGATATGTGTGATTCCAGTGAGACTTACGGTAGACACCAAGCAGTGGTCCAGGCTCTCATCGGTAAAGAGGATGCCATCTTTAATGAAGACCGCACTAGCTCTCAGGATGAAGGAGGAGAAGAGGTTGATGTGGATATAATTCCTTGTGCAGTGGAACTTCCTGTTTTTGATTAGTAAATATAAAATTATTCTTACAGGTAAAAAAAAACTTCTCCACATGTTATGGATCAGACTATTTAGTGTTTTAGTGGTGAGGTTCCTTGTAGTACCTGAGGGCTGTGAAGACGAAGATAGCCGAAATGAGGGAGATGAGTGAGGTAGCATATCCTGCAGTGTACACCTGCTTGAAGGTGGAATAATATGTGGTCTGAAGAAGAGAGTGAGAGAGCAAAGAGTGAGAAAAGGTTTGGGAGGATTCTCTCCAAATTCAACTGTCAGCTTGTGTTCGGTGTCATGTGATCATCCAAAGTTTCTTTCTAGCTTTCACTTTGGTGCTTTGTTGATGTTACCTCCATTCGAATTTCTGTTCATATGAGAGGACTGAAACGTAATCAGAACAGTACAGGTTAAAAATGATGCATATTATTAGGCTAAAATATTGCAATTTATTACATGTATGTGTTGTGTAAAGTGGATGTAGCATATTTCTCACTGACTAACATATGAAGAGCTCTCCTCTGCGACACTGTTAAACCAAGTGGTAATGAAAAACATTGCAATGCACCAGACGAGTTGCATAAATTGAAGAGGAGTGGTTTCCACACAGAAAAAATAAAGACTTGAGGAGATAAAATGGGCCCTTTCAGTCATTTATGCTAATCTTAACCTTGACCAGCAAGGTTAGTTGTGAGTATGAAAGTTTTTTTCTTGCAGCAGAGCACATCTCCTCAAACAAGAGCAGCTGTAGACTCAAGTCATATTAACATTTACCCATTCATTCCACTGAATATTAAATAAATATTATAAAAGACATACAAAATATCACACTGGAAAGTCTTTAGCCCAGAAAAACAGTGCTATATTTTTTGTAACTGTAACTGTCTCAGATACACTGAAGCTACAGAAAATATACATAACAGAAAATTATATAGGGGCCTCAGCAAAAAAATCGTTTTCAGTGTGTCTACCTTTTACCTTTTTAACATTATTACCATTATTTTTAAGAAACTTGCTTTCAGTATTTCAAGTAAGTGTAGGAATATGTTTCCAGCACATTTCAAGTTCATTGTTAGAAGTTGGTTGCATATTCTGCTTCATTTAATACAAGTAATCCCAAACACGTCAGTGATGTTGAGCTTCTTTTTTTCTATTACATTTTTCTCAGTAACGTCTTTTTGACAGCTACACATCCTCCAAAGTTAAAGGCAAATCCAGATCTTCTGCAACACTTGGATCCACAGTGGGGAGCGAAAGACCCTCAAAAAATGAGTACATTTCAGCATCATCAGATGGGAAATTGGATGTGTAAAGGTTGTAGTAAAAAGATTTAAAAGTAGCATTAATGACCGAAGAGTCCGAACTTTTTTCTCCCCTTGAATCCAATATTTGTGGTATTAACCGGGATGCTGCCTGTCTCTTCAACTGATGAGCTAGAAGCCTAGAGGGCTTGTCGCCATATTCATAGTATGTGCTACGCGCCTGTAATAGTTGTTTTTCTACTTCGGATGTTGTGAAAAAGTCAAATTTAGTCAGCAGCTCAAGGCGCTGTTTGAGTAAAACTGGTGTTGATTTAATTACAATAAGCCTATCAAGCTCAGCAATTTTACTCAATAGCTCCTGTGCACTGGCCTTCTGTAACTTATTTAAATATAAAGTGTAGGAAATAATCTGACCGCGCAGATAAGCCTTAAGAGATTCCCATACAATAGAAGGAAAGACAGAGTCTCTTTAATTATTGGCAATAAAATCATCTATTGAAGCAGAAATTAATGTATTGAATTCATTGTTCGACAGTAATAGTGAATTGAATTGCCTAATAGGGGGAGAAGAATGCCCATTAGAAAACTGTATATTAATAGTATGAGGTGCATGATCAGAAATGACTATTGAATGATAGTCAGATGAAGTAACTTTGGGAATAAGAGAATTGTCCACAAAAAAATAATCTAAATGAGAAAAGGTATTATGTGGGTGAGAGTAGAAGGAAAATACCTTAGCTAGTGGATTATAAAACCTCCAAGAATCAACAATTGAATTTTCAGTTATAAATTCAGAAATTACCTTAGACATTAATGATGGAGTAAGAGTACGTGGACTTGAAGGATCCAAAGCTGGGTCTATAGTACAATTAATATCTCCACCCATAACCAAAAGATGAGTGTTTAAGGAGGGAATTGAACAAAAAAGATTCTGCATAGATTTGGGGTTGTCAAAATTAGGGGCATAGATGTTTACTTTCGTGTCAAACAAAGATCCACGCACAATCAAATATCTGCCTCCTGGATCAGAAGAAAGTCGGTGATAAACTGAATTCCTCTTTTAATTAAAATCGCAACTCCTCTAGATTTGGAAGGAAATGCTGAGTGGAAGATGCTTTCAACCCAGGGGAATTTCAGCTTGGAGTGGTCCTCCCTACTAAGATGGGTTTCTTGTAGAAAAGCTATGTCTAAGTTTAAACGCCTCAAATGGGCATTCACCTTCAGACGCTTAACCAAATTGTTCAAACCATTAACATTCCAACTCCCCAATTTCAAGTTAGCTCGGTATTTTAAATTAGGACTAGTACAGTCAACCATTTAAATTAATAGAGCAGCACGACAGATAGAGAAATAAGGATGATGCCAGCAACAGTAAAAAAGAGGAAGAGAAAAAGATAAAAAAAAGGGGGGGGGGCACACACACACACACACACACACACACACACACACACACACACACACACACACACACACACACACACACACTCACGACTCTCAACACAAGCACACAGATATACTGAGACACCCACCCATTCTCTCACAGAGAATACCCACCCAAGAACTTACAACAGCCCAAATACACAGAAAACGCTCCCAGAAGCACCACATGGTCAACCGAGGAGCACCTCAGGAGCGAACACTTATATACAAATGAGAACAAGTGCGTGTGAAATCGCATTAACAGCCTTTTCTTTCTTTCTTCTTTCTTTTTTTTTTAAATCTCCCCTATCCCAGATTTAACTCAAAGGTCAAGATCTACGCTGAAATATAGGGATCCTCAACCATCTCAAGTATCCATGAATACACACGCACACGAATCGAAAGGCACACATATCTTAGAATTACAAAGATGCAAATACCAACAACCCAAAGAACAGGACATCTCGGATAACCTAATGACGTAATAACAAATAAACCATGAGGGTAGCCGCAAGTCTCTGATAGTCCAATATTCAAAAAGAAGAAATGAAAATAAATAAATAATAAATAAGGTTCCACAGCAGTTTCCACCCTAAGAAGAGCGATTGTATCTTATATCTATGGATAACATACAAACACTTCTACCATCTAGCTCCAGTAAGTAGGGGTGGAAAAGAAAAAGAAAAAAAAAGCAGCTGCGGCAAAAAAGTGAAACACAGCTAAACCGTAAGAAGATCCGCCCCCAAAAAGAGAATTCAGACCAGTGATTAGAAGAGTTTAATACGGGTGGTTCTACACACCTCAGATCAAACGCAATGCCTGTAGTACTGCCGCGAGGCCAGTGATATAAAAATAACTAAACTCACACGGGAATCCAGTAATCGAATTACTTAGAAATAGAGACAACAAACTTCTTCTCCTCGTCAACAAGTGAAGATCCGATGCTTGTCCCCATAGGATACGCGAGAAGGGTGTATTTAACATCACGCAGCTGCCTCCGTACATCTCCAAATGCTGCCCGAGCCCTGGCGATTCTCTGAGTATAATCTGGACACACAGAGAAGTTCATGTTGGATGCGGTGATTTGGTGCAGTTCTCTGGCTCTCTGCAGAATGTGGGCACAATCTTTGAAGTAGTGCATTTTCGCTATAATAGCACACGGAGGGCCATCGCTCTTGGGGGACGAAGCCTGTGAACGGTGGGCTCTGTCTATCAAGGGAAGTTGTTCAAGTTCAAACGCGTCTTTGAGCAGTTGAGAGACAGATGAACTGGTGCGTTTGCCTGCGAGACCTGGATTCCAAATCCTCACACTTCGCGTCCAATCTGGCAACCTCCGCCGTCAGGCAGTTCACCTTGGCTTGTAAACCCACAACGTCGTTCGAACATGATGAGAGAGACTGCTCCGCTTCTTTAGGTCAGAAAACTCAGATCTCAGTGCTGCATTATCACAAGACAATTCAGCTTTCAACGCCTGAAACTCCAACATTACGCTGGATCTGAACTCGTCCAGTACCGCCCGCAATTCCTCCTTCACTGCCAGAATCAGTGTCGCAATAGCCTGAACAAGCAGAGCAGCGCTGCCTCCAGGGGAGGCTGCTGCCTCACGAGGTGGCGTGGACGCAGACTGGACTAGAGGCCTGAGAAGGCTCTGCGAGGGCCCCGGTGTTTTGTTAGCTTTAGGAGGCATCGTGACGACCGAAAACAGAGACCAAGCACCAACAATGAATATCCGGCAAAAAATGATGATAAATGCATTTAAGTAATGAAAAAGATGAATTCGCCCCAGAGGGAACTCTAACCAACAGCTACACATCCTTTCAGACTCATAGCTCTGAGATGTCTTTTCACAATGTAAGAATGCACAGATTAAACATATTTCCTTCGACTTTCTCCCTCCTTATGAAAGCGAATGATCTTATGTGAGTCTGGTCTCTGACTCTGGCAGTATACTGCCATACTGTATAAAATTTTATAAGTATTTTATATCCATCTCTAGAAATCTTCTTTTAAAAACATTTTCTATACAGTATATTGTATGCTAGAAAATCTGACATTTACAATGTTAATATATTGTAATATAATAAAATATTATGCATCTGTTATTCTTTTTCGTTGCTATAAAAAGCACCACACACTCTATACTTTTTCTGTCAGAAGATTTTATAAACCAGGCCACCATCACCTGTAAAGATTCTCTATGTGCATCTATTACCTTAAAACTGCTCGCTTGAACAAGGAAGTGGTGAAACTCATTATTAAAAACAGTTTAAGCAGGGAAAATTAAATCTACCATGCAGGAGAAACTCCATTGTGTTCCTGTCTGACAAGTCGGCTGCGTTAATTAGTTTGTTCACATTAGGGACATGCTCCACTCTTAGCCTTGGCCTGCTTTGCTATTATGCATGTGCGTGAGTGTTGGTGTGTGTTTGTGCATGCATATGCGCGTGTGCATGAGTGCGCACACTTGTAGAAATGTGTGTGTGCATGGAGGATTAATATATTATCACCCTCTTAATGCAAGACAGTGTCTCTAAAGCTCTTATTAGCATCTGGATGAATATTCAGGCATTTTGCCATAAAGTGGTTGAGACAGCAAATTAGGGAGAGAGAAAAGAGAGAAGAGTCTAAAGAAGAGAAAGGTGAGGTGGTGGGGGGCTTAAGAAATACTACT
Organism: Pygocentrus nattereri; assembly: GCF_015220715.1. NCBI lineage: Eukaryota > Metazoa > Chordata > Actinopteri > Characiformes > Serrasalmidae > Pygocentrus > Pygocentrus nattereri. Next base: position 23,429,179 of record NC_051236.1, read on the forward strand.
TTGTCTATGTTATCTCTCTCCCTGTCCCTCTCTTTCTCTCGCTGTGTCCATTTCTGTCTGCATTTCATTTAAATTATTTGAAGCTACCCTGCAGTCCAGTCGTGCATTCACACTCTCTGTCTTTATCGCACTCGTGTTGCTCTGAGGTGAATACACAAACTGAAAGCGAGTGAGTGGGCGATATGGACTCTGCGCTAGTTTTCACTTTCCCCCATAACTAACAGGTCATGCAAGGTTTCACCAGTACTGAGAGTAATTAAGTGAGAGAGAGATTTCCAGGAACCCTGGAAAAGTAATATTTAAGAATAAGCCAGTGAGTATAACTTCGGACAGGAGGGTAAAACTAAGGTAGAGACAAGGATGAAAGGGAAGATATAACATATATGTAATATGTAACATGTGAAGGATAAAAAATGCTACAAAATGTGTAATTCTGAGAATAGTACTTGTGCATAAATTGAAAGATGCAGTAAGCAGATTTAAGGTAATGGAAAGAAATGTTTTTTCACCTCGGGATCCACTTCCACAAATTCACAAGCATCTTCATAGGACGGGTAAATGTCACTCCAGCCGTTTTTAGTACAGTTCCGGTAAATATAACCTGATAAAAAGCACAAGTGAAATAAATGTAAATACAATTGTATACAACAGTTTCAACACCACAGGTCAAATTACATGGTTTGTTGATTTTCTACAGGGAAATATGTCACATAAATAAGTGAAATACAGGAAAAAATTAGTCCTTTTTTGTTTTGCAAATAAATGTGCCATAACTTTTGCACAGGCCAAATTCTATGTTGTTTTCGATGTTAAAGCCACACTCTGTAAGCATTACTGGTTAAAACTGAAACAAATAGCATTACTGAGTTAGGATAAAAAAATAAAACTTTTGAATTTGAACGTTTTTTACTTTGTTTTATCAATCACCTACTTAAACCACTTGAACCAGCCAGAATTGCAATAGCAATAGGGAAAGCAGAGAATTCCAGACAACCCTCTACCCTCAAAGTTCCTCCAGCTTATTCTAGGGGATTCCGAGCTGCTCCCAGGCCAACTAAGAGATATAATCCCTCCAGTGGGTCCTAGGACAACCTTGGGTTCTCGTCCCAGTCAGCCATGCCTGGTAAGCCTCCAACAGGAGGCAACCAGTGGGCATCTGAATCAGACACCAGAATCATCTCAACTGAGCTCCACAACCTATCAAGTACAATGTAGACCACCACCCTGCGAAGAAAGCTCATTTCCACTGCTTGTACCAGTAATCTCATTCTTTGGGTCATTACCCAAAGCTCACAAGCATAGGTGAGGTTTGGGATGTAGACAGAGAGTAAACACAGAGCATTGCCTTATGGCTAAGCTCCTTTTTCACCACTACTTATGGTACAAAAGCTACACCTGGCGGCTTCCACAATGGAGATTTTACCCTAAGTTCTTCTACCCCAAGTTCTTCTGGAGTTGGAAGTTGATATAATAGTTGATATAATATAGTTCCCACCATACCTTCGCTGTTTGCTAGGGTCTACCAGGACTGGCTGCCAGTCATACTTGCCAACTGATCTATTCTCACCACCAGATGGTGAATGGTTAACAGCTCAGCATCTCTCTTCACCCTAGTCTCCAGAACATATGGTCCTAAGTCAGATGAAACAACAACAAAGTCAATCACTGACGTCTGACCCAAGGAGCTCTGGAACCAAATACACTTGGAACATATCCTTGTGTTCGAACTTGGTGTTCATTATAGACAATCCATCCCTAGTACAGAAGTCCAACAACATTTCACCATCCAGGTTTAGATCGGGTAGGCTGTTCTTCCCAATCATGCTTCTGCGGGTTTCCAGGTTATTGCCAACATGAACATTGAAATCTCCTAGGAAGGCTGTGGAGTCTGTAAGTGGGGCCCTTTCCAGAATCTCACCCACTCGCTCCAAGAAGGCCGAATACTCCGAACCCTTTCTGGATTGGGGCAGAAGATCTCGTGTGGCCTAGGAATCTTCAGAGGAGAGTAGTGCTTGGTTGCCAGCCCTGGCCATTTAAGGGTTTAACATGGCTTAAAAGTGCCCCATTAAAACTTCAATTAAGTATGCAGATGTACGTTAATTGACACTGGCTTCCATGAAAGATGGCAAATGAGAGACCCTCAGAAGACACAGGAGCATGTGTTAGCAATACAGTTTTACAATTTAATACACTGTGTTGAATGTTCATTTTTCTGATTTTTGATACTGTATTTAAACTTTTACAGCCTTCAATCTTGCTAACTGCACAGCCTCAAGAAACCACAACAACTTCTGCTACAAGGTGAACAAGGACACTTGCTCTCAAATAACAACCCACTGTGATCATGGCTGCTTTCTCTGTGGAGCACCCCACTGTGAACAGGATTTTTACTGATATGATTATGGCTACTGCTGTTGTTATTGTTCTTGTTGTTTAGATATGAGCAAGGGTGCAGTCTGTGGCAGCCTCTCAGAGCAGCAAGCACTGTTTCTTGCATTATCCTCTGGATTAAAAGCCTCTGCTGACAAGCCCACAATAATAAGAGCTTTTCTCTTCTTCTTCAGGCAGGACAACAGAAAGCAGTGCAGAATGGATATCAGGAATTAGGGATAGAAGTGACAATAAAGGTTTAATAATGAAGGTGATACTGAACTCAAGAAAGGTGGATGGGGAAAGAAAGAGTGGATTCCTCTGTTTTTATACAACTGTGACAGATAAAACACATACACAGAAAGAGGGGATAAAAAGATAGACAGAAAAAAGCAAGTGACAGAAGCAATACAGAGAGGCAGAAAGGAAAGCAGTCATGTTGCCTTGGGTTGGGGCTCAGACGAAGTGTTCTGACAGCCATAAATATGCAACAGTGACAGTTTCACAACTCAAAAGACTTACTGATTCAGCTCACACAAAGTATTTCAACCTAAAAAGAGTAAGGACTTTACTAAAGTGATGATTTCATTATCCATACACTGTGCTACTCATACCATAATAGGACTCTGTTGTATGTACACGATTGTTGAGTTACTCAGTATGCATTCATTCATTTTCCTGTTGCTGTTGTGCTTTAGTTTTTCATGTATGAAATAGACTGAAGTATAAAGAATACTCCAAGTAGTATACTGGTGCCAGCAGTCAACACCTAGACTTCAGATATTCGGAACTTCAGAGAATAAAATTAGGTCAGACATATATAAACGTAATGCAGATCAGTTTCGTGGACAAAACAGCTTAGAAAGCAACTGCTGCCAGACAAAGAATTGTTGATAAGAGAAATGGCACAGTCCATAAATGCTTGGAATTTTTTGGTATTTTAGCTCTGTAATCCAGCACACTGGGTTACGAATGAAACACTGACTATCAGGTTAACCCTTAGAGGTGCTGTTTGTAATACATGTTTTGTGGATTTGTATAATAACTCCACGCAACATGCAGAACATTTTCTCATGTTGGATTAAAATTTAGTACTGTCATCAGAACTTCTGCTTTTTCACTGAACAACAAAAAAAAGACAATTTTAAGAAATAAAATCTCAGAAGAGTCAATCAAAGCATATTACAAGGCACAATAAGTAATTGGACAACTGGCTGCTGATCTGATTCTTAGCTAGCAGTGTATTACTAATTGATGGACTGTCAACATAGCTAACACAAGATACAGTTTTCTAGATTCTAGATGTGGCTTATGCATCTGGAAACTGTTGCTACTGTCTCAAAACAAAAAGACCAAATAAATCATAATAAATCAATAATTGAGAGCCATAGCTGAAAATATTTGTGCATCAGTATCTACTGTTTTGTGCACTATTAAGAAGCATGAACACCAAAGTTTAGCAGGAGAAAATAAACTGGCAGACCACAGAAGACCACAGTTACAGATGACAGAAGAATCTTTTGAGTCAGAGCAGATAAGAATAGGATCTATTCAACATTGGACAACAATGTCCTAGGATGTAGGACATTTCAAAAACCCACTAGCACTGAGCTGGCAAACCACTGAAACAACAGAAAGGCCAAGTAATCATGTAATAAAAAACAAGTACACTTTGGGAACAAAATCTTAGGGATGGATGAGCTTATGGAACTGGTCCTGATTCTAAGCTAACCACCTCTTGTAACATGGTGGCCAGTTGATGTTTATTCATGTTTCTGGTAGATGAACTAATGAAATGGCTCAAAATCAGTTTCTTTAATTTCCTACATTTTCACTTCGCAGTAGGAAGATTTCTGTCACTCAAATGGAAGGTTCTTGAGCTCCACTGAACCCCACTCAGCATTGTACTTACTGACAACAAGGCTGTAGAAAAACACTTCAAACAAGTGGGAACAAAAACGACTGCGTTACCACCAAGGAAGATACCTAGTGTAGTGGATATCTATGGTCATGGTCAGTAATGCTAATTGTCTGATATTTCTGTAAAATGGGTGTGGCAATGCATAAAAATGCACTGTAAAGTATTGATTTTTCAAAAATTAAGTAAACTGCAGTTAAAGCCATATTTTTTACATGATGGCTGTGAGTCCAGAATGGTTCATTAAGACTTACAGTCTACACTTTAAGCTCATTATCCTTGTTTCATTCCAATCTCAATGTGATGAAGTACAGAATTAGAATTGGGACACACAATAATATTGAAATCATATCGGTATCAGCAGATAAATCCCAAAGAAAAATGAGCACTATTACAGATGTTTAGATTTGACCAATATTTCAAGAAAATGTTTTATGAAGATGTTTCTGTACTCCAGAAGAGCAGTATGTTTAGGTGACACTGGGTTACTGTGCTAAAATGATGCTTAATTTATAGCCCTATTCAGGTAGATTTATTTTTATGTATGACAGGACAAGTTAATAAAAAATCTTGGCAATGTTATCTGCATCAGCCCACAACTCCCACATCGGTGTATCTGTATGCAGAATATAAACAACAAAAATGCATCACTGTCCAGTTACTCAAAACGCACTGTGTACTTGTTCGCTGTAATGGAATAACTTAACTGTGTTAACTGTGTATCCTTTATTGACTTAAGGACAAACAGGTAATCTCTCTCCCACTCCCTCTGTGTGTTTGTCTCTCTTTAACTGCAGGTGATGGAGAAACACTCATAAAAGCACTGACCATTACTGAGAAGCAGCTGCTCTCAATCTGATTAAAAAAAAAAAAACTGAGCACTGAGGGTGGACAGTATATTGGAACAGTTAGATGTCTCACTGTCTTATCCAGCCGTGCTCACAGGATAAAGCCCAGACATACTGACCACCTGCAACCCACACAAACACACTTACAATCTTATATTAACCCTGCCCTAGTAAATGGGTCCATATGTCAAACTGCTCAGGATGACAGTGAGGTATATTAAGGCATCAGTCCATGTATAATTAAATCACTGGTCATCGTCTGACAACTAAAGAAAAACATGGCATGTCTGGAGAGATCATACACATTCAGGCAAATTGTAAACAAAAGGTACACAGAGTCTCAAGACTGAAGTAGCTAAAGACTGAATTCATGTCATGTCATGTCAAATCAGTCAAATCACCACTGAATTAGTGAACCCCACAGTATGATATTAACATTCTCCATTTTATTCCACATGGGGATGTAAATCAAATACAGTTTTTTAGATGCTATAAAATATTTGTGAAATCAGACACACTGGCATTAACTGTTAACCGTTTCCACTATTCAACTAAAAAAAAAAAAAAAACACCATGATACACTATATTTCCAAAAGTATGCAATCACCTATTCAAATCATTGAACTCAGGTGTTACAATCATTTCCATGGCCACAGGTGTGGTATTATAACAAAGTGGAAGCAATTGGGAACGACAGCAACTAAGCCACGATGTGGTAGGCCTTATAAAATGACAGAGCGGGGTCAGCGGATGCTGAGGCGCATAGTGTGCAGAGCTCGCCAACTTTCTGCAGTCAATCGCTACAGACCTCCAAACTTCATGTGGCCTTTAGCTCATGAACAATGCATAGGGAGCTTCATGGAATGGGCTTCCATGGCTGAGCAGGTGCATCCAAGCCTTGCATCACCAAGCGCAATGCAAAGCATCAAATGCAGTGGTGTAAAGCGCCGCCACTGGCAGTGGAGACGTGTTTTCTGGAGTGATAAATCACACTTCTCCATCTGGCAATCTGATGGATGAGACTGGGTTTGGCGGATGCCAGGAGAACGGTACTTGTCTGATTGCATTGTGCCAAGTGTAAAGTTTGGTGAAGGGGGAAGCCGTCTTTTCCAACAACAGTGTCTGATCTCACAAATGCGCTTCTGGAAGAATGGTCAAAATTCCATCCACTGGAACTACAGTTTCAGACCAGTGTTTCTTCTAGCATCTTAGGTACCTGCCTATTACCCCACTTATCTGTCTGTCATCACACTTATCCCTTAGCTACTATATGCCCTTTAACTGCTGCTGCACTCAGCACTTTAACTTAAGGTTTACCAGTATGACTGTGTGTGTGATGTGATTTTATTTTATTCACTACATGCAAGTGTTTGTCTGATACTGTGCACTGTGAGCTTCTCTAACCAAAACCAAATTCCTTGTATGTGTAAGCATACCTGGCCAATAAAAAAAAATATATTATTTTTAGATTTTATTCATTTTTATATTTCTACTATTATTATAATTTATTATTTTTAGTATTTCATGTTTAGGGTTAGTGAAATTTAAAATTTTCTTTCAACCATGCTGTCAGTTCACAGTTCAATATATATATAAACATTCCTGATAACATTAGCCTATGTGAAGTCAGGCCACATGTGAAACTGGATGTTGAAACTTGGATTTAAATTTGAGCAAGTGATTGTCACACAAGGGACCTTTATCAGAATGTAGGTGTGATTTAAACACTTTATAAAACACAAAGCAAAGCAAACACTACAACAAAAAGACCAAAAAGCAAAAGCAAACAGCCAAACTGATTCAAGACTAGACAAAGGCAAACTGAATCTTGATGGCTACACATACCAAATTCCACTGCACAACACTGCAGTAACAGAGATATCCAATATCAGAATACTAATATGTGCATATCTGTGAATTGATTTTATGGATTGTGTTAATTTTTCTCTAAATGTCTATTAGATTTGTGTCTGTATGTTGCATTTCACAGCTATGATACCATTCAGTCTTTTTCAGGTACGCAGCAGTGTAAGACATGCGAAGTGGGTGGTTTAATGTCAGCTTGCCAATGGCAGTTTTTTCCTCACCCGCTGTTGCTAGAATTAGCATAGTGTGGCTTGTATTGCTCAGGTCTCTCTCCCTGAAGCGAACGTAGGGGGGAAGAAAAGCTGGCTGAGTGCTTGTGCTTGCCTTGCGTGGTAGAGGTCTAAGGTGGTGGCCTAGGGGAGCAGAGGACTGATCGCTAGCTGTGAATCAGCCGTGCTAACAAGCATCACTACAGCACTAACCTCCCCCTGCATCTAGTGCTCTGCCTTCCTTCCTGACCCCTTTGATTTTTCATTATTTTATTATTTCCTTGGCATCGTTGTTGGAAGTACAGTTTTTCACTGTAGAACACAATATTACAACATCCAACTTATTTATTCAGCTTGGCTGTTCATCAGGGGAAATTAAATCACTTGCTAGCTGTTAATGGTGTTGCACACATGCTCATTTTCAAGATCCCCTAGCTGCCTTAGTGCCCTTGTGACCTTTTTATGCTAATGACACTTTAAAGCTAGCTGCTGTCAATCATAAAGAATGATGGCTGCCAACATGCTATGTAGAAAACGCAGAAAAACATTGTGTAAAAAAGCTGTATGTCTCTCAGTTTTTGGCATATTTTAGCAGATTTTGGCAGATTTCACTCTGCATATTCCACTGTAGGTAGCCTTTTAGCCTGCACTGCTAGCCTAGACAGTTCTATTAATACTAACCTGTACTAAATGTACAAAATTCATTTTAGATCACATAAGGCATGAAGTTTACACTGACCGTCAGTCATTTTAAAATCTTTAAGATAAACAGACAAATGCTAATCAAGTGTTACTTCATATAATGTTACATCATAACCTACTTCACTTCATACCTTTAGCTGAGAAAAGCTACGAAGAGTTAAATGACACCAAACGCGATAAATTCACTAAATGATGCTGAAAGTTTTATTCCATTAAATCTATTTAAAATGAACCTGAGCTTGAAGTTTAATGGTACTACAGTGCTTCCTATGTGCTGTTTAACTAGAGCTGTGTTAGTACTGTGTTAGTGCTGAGTAGCTGAATGAACCTCCTATCTTCTTTCATTGATTTTGCTCTGATCTTTGATCTGATAGTCAGACAGATTTACATGTTAGTTGGTTCTGCCAATGCATTGAAGAACTGTAGCAGAACATGCTACAGATCAAGTGAAATGAAGAAAAACAGGTAAGAAAGGAAGATCCATTCAAATATACATAACTAGCCCGGACCAACTAAAGCTGCCATGAAGGCAGATCGCCCAGAGGGCATTAGGTTATGACATCACATTTCCAGGCCGTATACAGACCACTCAGGTTGCCTTATACTAAACCATATTAAAGCATGGCTATAATTATTATACAACTGTCATAAACACACATGCACGTCATCCTTTTCCAACCAGTAGCAGCACTTCTGGCTCCAGTGTGTGCATCTAGTAGAGTGTTTGCAGAACACTCTAGAGCTGTGTGTTTTGGGCTCGGCACATTTACAGCCCTGAATAGGTTTGTCTGTGCAGGAAGATGTTGTAAATGTTTCTTGAGATGTACAACTGTAAGGGAGTAAGGACATGATGTAAACTAAACAGTGCTGTCTTATCTATGGCAGATGTTTAAAATGTCATAATAACGTCATTGCCTTACCAGCTATGAAAAGTATATGAATGATTTCCATTGTTTGAAAAATAACTAGGCAAAAGCTTAATTTCAAATGTGCATGAAAGCACAATATGAGGTACACTAGCATTCAAAAAATTTGGAATCACTTGTTAATATCAATAATTGTTGGTATTTTTGATTCAATAATAACTTACACAGTATAGACTTAAACAGTCTAAACTAGACACTAAAAGGTTTTTTTTAAGCATGGTTTAATATTTCAGTTTTTTTTGGGAAAAGAAAGATGTTATTAAATGATTCAAGATATAATCTAATTATATATTTCCTATAATTTCAAAATATGTTAATATTGTACTGATTTCTCAGTTGTTATGAACTAATTTACACCACTTTTTTTACAAATTTGTTACACCTATGAAGTAGCACAATATTTAAAAAAAGTATAATTTTGTCATCAATGTCAATGTCAGAACAAACCCTTGTGTCCAAAAGGGAGAAACATCCTTAACTTTGAACAGAATTTAACAGAAATTATTTATTCCAATTAATTTGGGAACATTTCTATTAGTCCATGCATCATGAAAATTTGCTAGTGCAGCTAGCAATTTCAAATTATATAAAAAAAAGAAAAATGAAGATATGAGGTTTTGCTTTAGGTGAGCTGGTGTGAAATAACCCTGGCACTGAATAAATAAATAGAAAAGAACAAATGATTACCATTATTGTTGGCAAAGAGCTGGGACACATTAGAGCAAGCGACGTTAACCACCTGACCCACTTCAGCTCTGTCCCAGCAACGAATGTCGTCCCAGTCTGTCCGGCATCCTGAGAGAGAGAGAGCGAGAGAGAGAAGAATGTGAATAAATACCATAACTCTTAAAATATGAATTTTAGTATACTGACATTTTCATTCATTTAATAGTAGTACTTTCAGAGAAACTCCTTTAAAGGGGGCCTATTACACTTTTCCCTGTGCTTTAATTTGACATGTAGCAATTCTGTGCATGTAAACAGTCTGCAAAGTTATAAAGCCCAAAGTACACACCAGAGGGGTTAACTCCCACCGAAATGATTTTTCTCTGCTGCCTGAAACGCCTCTTTGCAAGTTCAGCCCTTTTCTTTGTTACAATGTGACATGAGCTCGTAACACAGACCTTACTGCCTGCCTGTTCAGTTTTGCAGCCAGAAGATGCTGACCCAACTTTTGAGGATCGGGCTCTGGCTCAAACTGATGTGGAAGATCCTAAGCCACAGAAAAATAGCCACACTGGATTTTACGACCGCTCAGGAGAATAGGATCTGTCTGCTAGTAATGTTACGCTCACACAGAGTCGAGTCACAATTGAGAGCCATTCCTTTAATTGTTGCGCCCAAATTTGCCCTAAATCCACTCCACTATCACCGTGAAGAGCAAGAACCAGCCAGCCACAGAGACGACAATATTGTGTTAGACTTTTTAAAGGCAGAATGAGCAGGCTTTGTCAGCTGCTCTCTAAAAACGTCATTCACAGTTGGCCAAGAGAGAGATACAGAGAGCAGCAGTGGTCCAGTGAGCTACAGTGACGTTAGCGAGAACAAGGCAGTGAATCAGAGAAATAAAACTTTATTTTCTGATGGTGTCACAGTTATATTCTAATATCTCTGTCTGCTGCTGTAGCCTCTCTCTGCTCTGCATTTCCTAGACAGGGGCTTTAACAGAGTGTTTCAGGCAGAGGGTGAATGAAGATGAATGCTGTAAGAAAAATGTGTTTTGGAACACTGAAGCATGTAAACCTATTCTAGTAGACCTCAAAAATAAAAGGATGAACATTAAAAAAATGTGTATAATAGGTCCCTTTTAAATAAAGCTTATTCCACAAAACAATTTAAGTAGAACAGTAGTGTGCAGCATATCATTCATTAACCATAACTGCTATGTTAGTCTTTGCAGTTCAGATATCGCTGAGGGCTGCAATATGTAAATGAGCAATTTTCTGTGCTGTGAGCACTCTGACCAATCACAGATGTTCTGTGGCTGCTTTGCTCAATAAATGTATTTCCCTCCAACGTAAAAATCACAGTGCAGTATTATGTATGTGCAGCCCTATGCTAGAATCAGGAATGCACTGATATAGGCTACTGGGCTACTGTCAGTCACCTAGATTTTTAAGCGCTTATCTGATGATGCCAAAACATTTACAGTCCTGTGCAAATGTCATAGTGTTCTATTCATTTATTTAATTTCATGTCAAAACATTTGTGGATGTTTTCCTTTCTTTCAAAGATAAAAGCTTTAAGTACTGTTTCTCTGATTTGGTGGTCTACCAGGTCTTGCTTGCTTGTTTCTAAGAGTACCATTTTCTCTCTTTCCTTTATGTATTTATTCATTTTAACTACAGTTTTAGAGACTCCTATTTTACACTTATTTTGACTAGAAATTAAATGAAAGCTGGTCTTTTTGCATAGCACTGTATATACATTCTGTTCATGTTTATGACATAAATTGTGGCTACATGTTCCTGGATTAGCATTAAGGAAAATTACAAATGCAGTAAAAAGAATTAAACATAGACATTTTTGCAAAGTAACCCAGCATCACCTAAACGTTCTGCTCTTTTGAAGTACAGGAAATACTTCATAAAATATATGTTTCAAATATCAGTCAAATTGAATCATTTGCTCTTTAATTGCTTGTATAATTCATGCTGACATAGTTAGAATGACAAAGTCTCAACCACAGGCTGGGAAAAAGCATTTGAGAACCTAAAATAAAGATCAGGACTGCATTTGAGGAGAAGAAATGGTGTCAGGAAGGCTGAGAGAGTAGAGACAAAGAAAAGAAGATGGGCACGGAGATAGAGAGAGAGGCCATGGACACACTGAGAATAGATGAAAAGGGCTGCAGAAGACTGCATCTCCACAGATATGCAGCGAGTCTGTGTGTGAGAGAGAAAGAGAGAGAGAGAGATTGATAGGGACAAGGTAACACTAGAGGCAGTAACCGAATGAATGAACTGAGAGTTATTGGGCATAATAAGAGCACCAAGGTGTAAATAAATATGACTTATACACCCCACTCTTTGTATTCTGAGTCATTTCTGACATATCCATTTCCATAGCTGCACCAGGGGAGTGGCTCCCACTCAGAGTTTTCAAGCAGCTGAGAAAATGCCACCAGAGGACTAAAAGGTTCCTTTGGTTCACTGTTTCTCGCTGACTTTAACAGAAATCCAAAGCTATATATGATGCAGTCTCATGGGACCAGATGTGATCTTGTAATAAGAGCGCCACAGTGTGAGGAATCATTTTTCTTGTGCCTGACAGTTTTGCTCACTTGTGAGTTTGGAATTTGATTTGACGTCATAGTCTGTGGACAATCATGAGAAAATTTAGGTTAAATGTGGGAGCTAATGTAGACTTATTAGTGTGAGAACAAACTCAGCAAAGCCGGAACTCAAAATAGGTGGCTATAGTTCACTCATCAACTTTGCCTGATCTACATCAAGCCTGTCTTTAGTCCATGAACCGTAAGTCAGCATGGCTGAAAAGTCCCCCAAAAACTCCAATTAAGCTGTAGATGAGTATCACACTTAGAGAGAATACAAGACGTTAAAATAAACATTATCTCTTATTGTTTGTGGTGGATTTCACTGTAATCCAGCACCACAAATGTAACTAGTTGTTAAATCCTCAGATGTGTATTCTCGTTAAAAGACTGTGTCTGGCCCCCTCAAAACTGTAATGTTGGACTGTCAATTTAAACACCATTAGAATTTTAAGAATCATTACATGATTGCGTTTCTCTCAGACAATCACTAAACTCTGAGACAACAGTGATGAGACCTTAGAGCAATATTTTGCTCTTCTGCAAAAATGAAAGCAAGTATCTGATAAAAACAACTTTTTTTTTATTATGTAGCCATGCTGTTGTAACATAATTGTGGCTTGACACTGCCTTGATTGAACATGTATGGACGTCACTGAAAAAGATGTCATCTAGATGGCAGCATATATTGCTCCAAAATGCTTATGCACCGCTCAGCATTAATAGTGCCTTTAGCGATGTGCAAGTTACCCACTACTACACCAGCATACCATGACAAACTTTGCATTGGTGTTAATCGGGATGCTCCTTTTCCTCTTTACCTCGGAGAACACAATGTGCATTATTTCCAAAAACAGTCCGAAAGGTGGGCCCGTCAGGCCACAGCACGTTTTACACTTCCAGTCCATAATCTTTAGCCCAGAGAGGTCAGCAGTGTTTCTGGATGTTGTTGATATACGGTTTGCGCTTTGCATAGCAGAATCTTAACTTGCATTTGTAGATGCAACCACAAACTGTGGAGCCCATATGGTTATATTCAGTATAGAAACATGTCAGTTTTTAATGTAGGGCTGTCTGAAGGATCGAAGGTCACAAGCATTCAATACTGGTTTTGGCCTCATCCTTCACACGCAGAGATTTCTCTGGATTCTCTAAATTTGTAAATAATGTTATGGACTGCGGATGATAAAATCCCTAAATTCCTTGCAATTGTGCATTGAGGAACATTGTTTTTAAACTGGTGCACTACTCACTGCTTCCAGCATCTTTCCTAAGCCTGGGGAAGCACAGGCTGTGCTACAGCATCAAATTTGGAATAAATGTATATTTTAATAAAGTTGATAAGGTAAAATACAAAATATATGAATTCAATTAAACACCTATAAAAGACAGTTTACACACCACTACTTTCTGGTTTTATTTGAATTTTATTTACTGTCCCAACTTCCTAGAAAAACAGTGTTTTCTATAACTCTGACTGTTGCATTCTTGGTGCTTGATAGAGTGGGAAAAGCACCCTGATCCTAATTCTCCACTTGTAGACAGAGTGCCTTAGGCTTTTCAGACTATAAAGAGTCTTGCTGGAATCATAAAGTGCCCTTAAGGAAAAGAAAAAAAAATTATTTACGTTTAAATAGTTACATCCGGATCTCCCTAACACAAATAACAGACACTTATGCCCCTTTTTAAAAGAGTGAGTGTGATTCCTCCTGCATGTTCCCACATTCATACAGCATGTCTTCAGAAACATGGCATCATTGCAATGAGCAATTCATTAGGTAAAAGAATACTTACTTAAATACATAAAAACCTGTTCAATACAATGTATACACCCATGCGTATGGATGCATGCATGGGTGTGTACACTCCGTATCAAACAGGGTTTATGTAGCATACCATATATATATATATATATATATATATATATATATATATATATATATATAAATAAATAACAATAAACAATAAAATACTTGCCATGCTATTTTTGCCATACTGTCTTTCCAAAATACAGTAGAGCTTTAAGATAGCCCTGTTATAACATCCTCCTCTGAGGAAACATCCTGATCTATTCAAATTCAAATGAGGTGAGATGATTGCTGCTTAGATCACAAAGATTTGAGACTGTTCTCTACATGGTCATGGCCTGCAACATCACTAGAACGGAAGGTCTTCTCCTTCATAATTCAGGATCTCTGCATGCTAATAGCATCTCCTCTATGAGAGCAGCTTCTGCTGCAAGCCAGAGTAATTAAAGGTATTGGCCTGTTGGTTTAGCATTGCTTTTTTCGGTCAGTTACAGAGCTACTAAGGAGAACAGACTTCTCAGCATCGTCAGCGTCTGAATTTTCAACCTTTTCTTCTCTTTCAACTTTGTTTTATCTTTTCAAGTTTTAGCTCTTAGATCTCTCCTCCTTGTAATATGTTCCATATACGTTGTAAATCCATCTATTGAAAAGAAAGTTTCTTATGTTACGCAACCCTCTAGCTCTGAGAACTACTTGGACGTCTTATATTTTAACTGCCTTTTAAAATAAACTGATACAAAATCCACATTGAAAGGGTCTCTTTTAATGAAAACACCCATTTTAAAGAACCCTTGAGGATTTAAGCTATATTAGCTTCGATGTCTTGGTCATTCTACAGAAACATCCACATTTTTATCTATCCATACGAGTCACTGGAGTTACCCATCCTCAGTGGTGTTTCACGTAGGTAACACCGGTGACAGTTTAAATGAAAAATGCATTTTACAAAATGGCTGCTACAGAGCATTAAACCTTCTGGGGACCACATATTTCATTATATATTTTATAGTATTATTTGGTATTTGTTTTCCTTATGTCATTTTATTCATGTATTTCATAGTAATGCATAGATTACTGCAATTATAATAGCAGATTTTTTTTTTAAATATGGCACTTACGCTTTAGACATGACTGTGAGGATGACCAATTCTGTGGTGCTTGGAATTCTATATAACTGATTTAAAAACCAAAATAACAATATTGCTAAATTGATGCCCCAAGAAGGTGCAATTGTTAAAATAACATAGTTATATTTTAAAATCTAAATAAACTGTAACATCTTTCAAGATTTTTCAAGCGTAACATATCTGTAAATGCTAGAGACACAAAAATGAACGTTTCTGTAGAATGACCCATCTATAACCATTCCTCCCTTCACTCTTCCACTGAAATAGATGTGGAAGTAATGGCAGCAATATTACAATACTTTAAGGCATTTTCACAATACACAATATGTATCAATACTCTGACTCCCAGACAGAATGTACTTGCACCACATTCAAAATCTGCAATCAAAATGTTTAATGTAAATATAATGTTTTGTATTAAATTTTCACACACCATGCCACACTAAATGTAATTAAATTGGAGTAATTATGTTCTCTTTATAATACTACTTTGTTTCTTTTAGTACTGACAATATCTATATACTCAGAGAAGCGTTTTGTTAATAAAGTGTATCATGATACTAGTGATAAATAATATGGAATACATGTGTGTGAATGAGAGGGAGGCAGGTGGAAAGGTGAAGATGCAAGGAGTAGAGGTTGTAGGTCGTAAAGTTGGATGACTTCAAATATCTTGGGTCAACCATCCAGAGCAATGGACAGTGTAGAAAAGAGGTGAAGAAGAGGGTGCAGGCAGGATGGAGTGGGTGGAGACGGGTGTCAGGGCTGATGTGTGACAGAAGGTTAGCAGCAAGAGTGAAAGGGAAGGTTTACAAGACAGTAGTGCGTCCTGATGTACGGTTTGTAGACTGTGGCTCTGTCTAAAAGACAGGAGGCTGAGCTGGAGGTGGCGGAGATGAAGATGCTGAGATTTTCGTTGGGAGTGACAAGGATGGACAAGATTAGAAATGAGCAGATCAGAGGGACAGTGAAGGTGGAGCAGTTTGGAGATAAAGCCAGAGAGGCCAGGTTGAGATGGTTTGGACATGTGTTGAGGAGGAATAGTGGATATATTGGTCAAAGAATGTTGGAGATGGAGCTGCCGGGTAGAAGGAGAAGAGGTAGACCTCAGAGAAGGTTTATGGATGTAGTGAAGATGGACATGGAGATGGTTGGTGTGAAAGTAGAGGAGGCAGTGGATAGGGCAAGATGGAGGCAGACGATCCGCTGTGGCGACCCCTAATGGAAGCAGCCGAAAGAAGAAGACCCCAGCAAGTAATGGGTGAGGGGGCCTATCTTTTACGTTAAGTCTGGAACGTGGCCACCATCTTGAAAGCCGCCATATTGGATCAAGGGCAAGTTTTTCCAATGGGAAGGTGGTCATTTGCAACATTTGCAATATTTCTTGTGGTTAAAAAGTTATTAACACATTTGGGGCAGTCGTGGGCTGGAGATTAGGGAACTGGCCCTGTAACTGGAAGGTTGCCAGTTCAATCCCCACTGCCGACAGTCCAAGACTGAGGTGTCCTTGAGCAAGACACCTAACCCCCAATTGCTCCCCAGGCACCGTGGATAGGGCTGCCCACCACTCCAGGCAAGTGTGCTCACTGCCCCTAGTGTGTGTGTGTATTCACTAGTGGCGGCCATGTTCCGGCCGTAACCAAAACGATAGGGCCCCTCACCCATTACTTGCTGGGGGATTCAGATATGTCATTTTCTCTATCGTTTCTGATATAAAACGGTGTCCTGTGACTTTTGATTCACCCTGTATTTGGAAGCATGTTAACTTTAACAGCAGTATACATATAATCACTACAGAAATGGGATAAGGATAGCTGAAGAAAGTCATTTACAGAACCTGAGCATTAATATTTTTAGAGTATTAAAAAAAGTGAAATTGAAGTAAGGAAAGGTGCTTTCTGATGCAGTCAGACAGGCTTTTCTCACCCAGAACTAATCTGACTAGATACACTCAGTTTTCCATCTGAAACAAGATTCAAATCTAGAAACATCCCTAAATAATTCAAAGAGGATATTACAAGTCAAAAAGAGTCAAGACTTGGCAGATGCTACACTGAGAGAAACTGCCAGTGCACTAAAAGAAATCTGGTAGGCCACTGACTCGTGTGTTTGAAATATCACAGCCAACCAGCCATGTGGGCTCTGATCAGCAGAGCTGGGTAGTAGCAGAATACATGTAACGGCATTAATAGCTTTTTTCAACAAACATCAACAGATTTGTATGTCCTCTGCTTCATCACGTATGGTACTTCACCTCTAAATTCACCTCAAACTGGGCTAATTAGCCTTTATATCTGCCATGGAGTGATGTGTGTGTTAAAGGCGAGGTCAGCAATGGTGTCACTCTTAAAACAGATTGGTCTTTAGATGTTCTTTAGTAAAGGAGGCAATGGTTCTATACAAAACCATAAACATTCATGCATGTTTAAATGGTTCTTTGCATGGTGATATGTTCTTCAGATTGATGGAGAATGTGTTGTATATGTATATTTTTGAATAAGATTCTATATAGCACCAAAAAGGGTTCTGCTATTTTAAAATGTCAAATATGATATTCTACATAACACCAAAAAGGGTTCTGCTATTGTTATGATGTCAAACTTGTAACAATAGAGCTACAATTTTTGGTGGTATATAGCACCATTTTTAAAAAGGTTCCATATAGAACCATATACAACACTTTCTCCATAAACTGAAGAACATATGATGCTATGAACCATCGATTGGCAAATGGTTCTTTGAATGTTCATGGTTCTACATAGGACCATTGTCTTTACTAAAGAACCCTTGAAGATCCTATTTTTTTCACTATAATGATGTGTATAGGACACAGTGCTACCATGTTTGCCCCAGCTGAAAATTCTGGCCATGCCACTGGCACTGTTTTAGCAATAATATGCAAGTTATCATTTTGTTTCATTAAAGAAGTTTTGCTGTTTGCCTTGTTTAAAGATGCCTAATTTAAATTTGTCTGCACTACTCTATATTTAATATGGGAATAAAAAGAATTAATCCAAAACTAACAAAAAGTACCAGATTCCGTTACTTTAATCCATACATTTCTTAACATGTGCACTATATAAAAAAGTCAGCTTAGCTTAAGCTTTAAGGTTAACATATTACACTGCGTCTTTGAGTTAACTTAACCTGAGGGCACTAAAGTTCACTCGACTCAAACTTCTTAGCTTAGTTAAAAGTTCACCTAACTCACATGTTTCAGTACAGCATCTCATTTAGGTACACAATCAATAATCTGTCCTGGGATCCATTTTTGAAGTAACCCTCCCAACCCTGCTTATCAGTTATTGCCAGACTTTACAATCTCCTTATATTCACTCTCAGAAAATGAAATTCCAGATATCAGTCAATCCACAACCTAAGCTCATGATGCCAATAATGTCTAGAGACAGGCAATGTTCTCTCAAAAAAACAACACTGAAAGAAATAGAAGCATGTATAAGAGAGTCAATAAGAAATAAAAAAAAAGGACTGAACCCCAAAGAGGAATGTTGGAAAACCCTGCAGACAGCCTCCAAATCTCAATCAATGCTCAGGCAAGGCTTATGCTCAGGATCCATCTGAGCTTGGGCTGGGCCCCACAGGAATGAGCAAGACTTTGAAGGCCTGATGTCGCTTCGTTAGCATGGCCGCTATCAAAGCACTAGCCGAAAAGAGCCTCAAATTTATTTTTCATGGGGCCATCCGCTTGTCTCTCTGTCTCTGCAGTCAATGCCAGGATAAGCAGAGGGTTATTACATATGCTTTTTAATTTCAATCTGCTTGTTATTTTGAAGCTCTGTGCAAAGTGTTTTTTTGTATTATGGTGTTATTTCTGTTCATGCAGTCAGTGATTTTTGATTGCAACAATTCAACCCTGTAGCCTGTGCAAATGGTTGTTTTATGTATACAATATTCAACGGCACAAAAATGAAAGGTATTCTTTATAAGAGTCACGATCTCTGAAAGTTCTGCCTTTGAAACACTGAGATTGCATAACACTTGAGCAGCAGCTGAACTGAGCCTTGAAGCCTCAGAACTCAAATCTCTAACGGTGCCACAGAAACCCTTTCCAAACAAGGGAGTTTGAAACTAAACAAAGATTTGAACAAAATATACCATAAATATGAACAAACTCAGAATGATCCTAAAAGGGGAAGAATGCCGAGACAAACTCTGATGTATTTTCCCATGAAACTTCTTGGAAAATGAGATGTTATTATAATGTAGAGATGATGACTGACCATGAAACAACGTTACATTTTTAGAACTGAGCAATGAATCACTGTGTCACGACTGGCCCCTCCCAGTCCTGTCCATGTGTTCCTGTTGTGTTTTGGTTTTGTAGTCCAGCCCCCTTGTTTAGTGACTCCATCCCTGATTGTTTCCACCTGTGTTCCCACCTGTCCATCATTTACCCTGTGGTTATTTAAGCCCTGTGTTTGTCACTAGTTGTGGCTGGTCTTTGTTGTTTGTAGTGTTTGAATGTTTGATCATACTTGTTTGATTCTGGTTTGTCTGTCATGTCTGACTTTAGATCTCTCTGTGTTGGCCATCTGACTTTGGACCATTATGACCCTAATTTTGGATTTGTCCACAATAAAAGTCGCTTATCTGCAACCTTGCTCCCCGTTACACACTGAACATGTATTCATCATTATGCCTTATGATTTCTTACTTTTGTATGTCAAAATACATTAACACAGGGAAAAACACATGTCTGTAAATTTAATGCACGTTCTTTTGCTGAATTTAAAGGACTGGAAAAAAAAGATCTATTTAAAAAAATGCTTTGCGTGCAAAAGTTTAAGCATTTTTGGGGCCATTTTGGGGGCATGTCACCACAACACAAGGAAATTTGATGTGTCTAAAGTGAAATTGTGTGCAGTTATAGGCTATTTCTGAGCCCTGAAGTGCCACATATCTACAACCTGATTAACCACCACTGAGCTCATCTGCTCAAGTTCTTCCAGAAAAAAAGGGAGAAAGCAAAGAAATCAGAGCATGCATCACTTTGGTGTGTCAGTTATGTATACAGCCATATGCAAAAGTTTAAACATCCGTACTGACATAATGTATCGGATTGTTAAAGTGAAAATAAGTTAACATCCTCTACGAGGAACAAACCTAAATATGGGCTTTCTCTGCAAATTTTCATGCACAATCTATTTATTTATTTAGTTTAACATATTGGAAAAAAATAAAACAGGCCACATTTTATGTTTTCTTATATGTTAAATTCAGCAAATAAACATTTATTGTGCATTACAATGTGCAGAAGTGTGTTCTCACTAGAGGATGTGTTCATTTATTTTCACTTAGAAAATCAACAAATCCTATGTTTTTTTGCATCTTTGAATCTTTATTTTGATAGATGTGACTTCTTGAGGTTTGGGTTCATGTTTTACTGTGAATTGGGTTTGAGTGAAGCAATCATTATCAAACACAACGCTCCATGGGGGTGTTTACACCTGGCTTTTTATGCAGTCACATGAAGTCCGACTGTGATCACTAAAAACCTATGTTAATGAAAGGTGTAAACACTGTCACACTTTTCCATGTCCTAATATGCCTGCCCTTACACTTTCTAGATGCGGCTCCTCTCAGGCCATCTTTTTTCTCAGTCTCATCCCTTGTCAATAATGTCTTTTAGTTAGTTCCTTGTTAATCTCCAGTCATGTCAAGGCTGCAGACAAGGTAGGCGACACATTGCTGACGCTGGTATACAAAGGCTTTTCTTCGGGGCTCATTCATGCACATACAAGACAGTCTGAGAGGCTGTATATGTTATGGTTAACTACCATTAGCAATGTGACACATTTTAATCTTTAATTCAGCAAATAAACATTAATTGTGCATTAAAATGTGCAGAAGTGTGTTCTCAGTAGAGGATGTGTTAACTTATTTTCACTTCGAAAATCAACATGTTGAGAGCTCCCAAGGTTATTTAGCATCTTTGAATCTTTATTTTGATAGATGTGACTTCTTGAGGTTTGGGTCACGGTGTGACTTCATGTTTTACTCTATATTTATTTATTTTTTGACTAGCACTGACACCAGCAATATGGCTATATGACATCTCATATTTTTCCCTTCTCTTCAAATCACCTCATTGATATTTCAAGCTATTGATCTAATATGTTCTCATCTGGTTTGAAGGTTAGAAAAAAGGGCAAATCAGATTTCATCACATACTTTGGATACATGTCCTGTTTCATACATCTCAACTCTTCCATCATTAGGTTCAATCTCCTTCTCTTGCCTGAAGAATTACAAACTTATTGCCACATTTATCTTCTCTACTATCCCAAGACTCTTCTGTCATAACAGTATTGCATCATTTGGTTTGTGTATTCTTGTGTAGTCATATTTAATGTCAGCTTTCCTCTAAAGCAGTGCTCACCAAGCCTTCCTGAAGATCTAGTTGCTCGTTGTTTTCAAGATCATTCCTCACTGCTTCCTACTCTTTGATAAGTCCTTTGTCAAATAAAATTGGTTGATATTAAGATTTCAATGATTCATCAGCAGCAGAAAAGCTGATGTAACTCATGGAATTCATGTTATTTACCTGTTTTGAGTTTATAGCCCTTGTCTGCTTACCTGCATCATTAACCACTATCCATAGAAACTATTATCTATAGTTGTCATGAGTTTTCACTATGAAGCAGTGGTTGCTTTTTTTGACATTTTCTTTAGTTTGATTTGAGCTGGATGGGGTACAGATGACATCAGGTCTGCCAAAGTACCAATCAGAGCTAGCAATATCATCCTCATGCTCCCCTCCCTCACATAAAGTAACTGTTCCCCTGCTGCTCAGAGTCCCAGCCAGAACTCCCAGCAAGGTTATTTAAGTGTGTATTAATTTGTTAACAGTGCTTATTATGAAGGTTTAATACAATGTTATTTGTATCATAGCTAGATGCTGCTTCCTACTTGCGTTAGCCAGTTGTTGCTGGATCCTACAATAAGCGCTGGACTTTGTTTACAAGAGTGCAATAGGTAGCAGTCCACCTTAACTGTAGGAACAAAAAGCTATTATGTCAGCTACTCTTCTCAACTTTACAGGCGTGTTGCACAAAGAAGCAGAAATTTCTCTACGTGTCTGCAAATCTGACTGCACTGACAGCCCGCGTGGCATCAGTTGAAGAAGCACGGCCCAGCAGTTTGCTACCTAGCTGTACAATATGGGTATAACAGTAGTGGTGAGCGTTCATATATTGGACATGATATGTCCCTGACAAACCTGTCATAAAATGAAAGCCTGAGTTCTGCAACATTAAATATGATCTCTAAAATGACCATTAGATAGCTTGTTCTCCTTTTTTGCACATGTAGGGCTGAAACACCACGGTTGTTGTTCACTACTGCCACTGGAGCCAGGCTGCCTGAGCGATGCCACTGTCAATCATTTTACATTCTATACAAACATTTAAAACCATGTTGACAGGGGATTAAAGACTTAAGGTTAAGTTAAAAGGCTATTGATAAGTGTTTATATGATTTAATATTTTATGAGTGACCTGGCAACCATATAAAATTCTAGAATCCAATTAATCCATTCCACGAATCCGCGTGCGGTATTTCATGTCAGGTGAGGCCACACTGCTACTGTTTTTGGCATAAACTCAAACGGCTTCCTTCTCCCTATAAAGTGCAGTACGTAGATCTTAAAATAATGGCTACTGCAGCCAAACAGTACACAGGCCATCTATCAAAGAACCACTTTGGATTCAGCCATGTGTGCACATAGTGGACGCAAAGCGCAGTATTTAGGTGTAAAAGCCAAAATTACATAACTCACATAGTGCACTATACAGGGAGCAGTGAGCCATTTGAGTTTCAGGCTTAGGACTTTCCAAGGTATGGTCTTATAGATGGTTAATACAGCCATTAATGGGCTGTTTCTGTCACAGTTTCAGTTACCTAAAATCTGTACTGGTGACAAAGTTTTTATATTTGTCAGGCCCTAGTGAAAATGCCAAGAATACAGTAGATTTACCTGGACAGATGATAGTGTCTTTGAAGAAAAAAAGTAGCGTTTGCCTTTGAATGTGAATTTACTGTAATTTGTTGCATCAGCAGGTGAAGTGATGGCTTGAGATGTGAGGCATGGCCTGCGCAGAGGGGTGTTTAAATATTTAAAGAGGACTTCCTCTTTAGCTTCCCTCGCTGTCTTTGTGATGTATGAGACTGTGGGAGGAAGATAGAGAGGAGGGATCTACGGACATGTTGTTCCTAAGTTTAACACTCTTCAGCTACATAAAGAATTCTCAGGAAGATTACATGACCTTGATAAATGACTTCACCAATCATTCAACTTCACTGTATTACATTATTATTGTCTGCAAATGAAAGAACACAGATGAGGAGGTATATGGAGCAAAGACATGCCTGTGTGGTTAGTGCCTCTTTAACAATCATTATTTGATTATTGTTATAAGTATTTGCTAAAGTAAAAAGTATTTTTTTTATCTTGATCTTAAATTCATTGACTACTCTTCATGCTTCTTTCTTTGTCAATATTCCTGATTCTCCTGATCTATAATAACTAATTTTGCCTCCCAGCCTCATCACCATTGCTTAGAATACAAGATTAATCACTCTGGCTTTATATGTCTTTATTTTTTCTTGATTTATCTTTTTTATGTCTAGTTTTTATCCCTCTAGGTGTCTTATTGGCTAATCTTGTGTTGATTTGGAGGTTACGTTTTTTGTCTTTTAGTTTATAATTAGTGTTTTGCTTTATATTTTATATATTGTTACTTGTGCATAGATCCTGCCTTAATGGCTCCTTTCATGACAGTTGTAGATCCACTCTTTCTGAACAGCTTATAATACAAACTGGTATGATCTTGGGTTTAGAAACCATCACTATTTTTGTTTTCTTTAAACAAATAAAAAAAATAAATTATTTAAATTTAACTAATAATTTAACTCCCGCAAACCATTTTATATCCATTATTCACAGCAGTAACGAGCGTCTCATTTGCAATATAAGCACATGATGAGCAAATGAGCAAATTCTAGCAAATCAGTGGGTCCTTTCCCTCAAAGTTTTGCTGTTATCCACATCATAATCTATCATAATCCAAAACATGTGGTCTTGATAACATGGCAAGAGTCAGAGATCAGTTTAGAGATCGATGAGTCAAGCGCATATAAACACCTCCATTCTCGCCTCCACACTGTAAAAAATGATTCAGTGTTTTAAATTGAAAAGGTAAGTAAACTGTTTGGCTTACAATGTAGAGTTCACTGCACAACTGTTATCAATTAAAAGTTTAGAATCCAACCTTTTCACACAATTTTACAGAAGAAGTACAAAATATTCTTAATGGAAGTAATTTTGGAGCATTTTTATTAGTTCACTCATCATGAAGTTTTAATGCCGTGTAAAGGGCAGCTGGTGTTTTCAAATTCTGCAAAAAAAAAAAAAAAGGAGATACATAGTTTAGTTCCTACAGCGGTAATTTATTGGAATATCAACAAAAACTTTTTGTTTCTCCAAAAAAGATCTCATGACATGCTTGATATCCATTCACACTAATTGGAAACAATCCTCATACGGACATTTTACACAGAGAGGATGACACCTATCGCTATGACATGGAGGGGTGGAAAGGGTAAAAGCTACATTGTGAGTCATGTGGCAAGTAAATGCCAAGGGCTAGGCAGGAAAGCCGTCAGTTCCTTTTTTCCATGAGTGGCTGTTTGAAGAGAATCTCATCATGAATTCAGGGGGGCTTCTCTATCGTGCCGCTCTTGACATTCTATAAATAGGGGTCTGTGGTAATCAATGATTTCTCTTTGCTTTTGCTCTTTTCTGAGCCCAGGCAAAGAAAAGACAGCACTCGTTTTGGAAGTTGAGCTGATGACCTCAGATATTGCGTTACCTTCATGGTGTCTGAACTGCTATCTCTGTGACATATTCTAGCATTAGCTTTCTCTTTTCTTCAAGTCTTCACATATCCTGTACATAGTACTGCAGTGCTGGTTCTGTGTTCAGCAATGCTATGCTTCATGTTGCTACACTACTGATTTATGCAATAGAGCTGTAAAGATGCATCAGCAAATTCTGATGCACTGATCTAAAGGTGCAGTTCAATTGCACTGACTTTGGAATGTTTATATGACTTTTTTAAATTCATTTTGATAAACATTATTTGCTTATGTTGGTTTTATTGCCTATGGTCTTTGTGTTCTGTGGATTTTTAAAAAAATGTAAATTAATATAATTATCATTTTTGATGCATTTAAACTCTACAAGTATTGTATTAATAATAATATTAGTCCAATTAGATTTTTTTCTCTGTGCTATGTAGGAAAATACAGCAAATAAGCACTATTGGGTAAGACCACTAAGGGCTGATATTTGCACACCTGTCTGACATGGTTGTGTAGTTCTGCATATCTGAATAATAAAAGGTGTTACAGAACCAGAATATACGTCTTTTTTTCTGTCTCCTCCTGTTTCTTTATCCTTCTCTCAATGTCATGCCCGAGTTGCTGTGTAATAAATCACATGCAGACATGGTGCCTGGCCTTCTCTGCTCCATAAGTTCAATGTTAATTAAAGTCTATGTGGAGCAGGGATCGGAGCAGCATGGGTTTCCACTTAGCATCCAAGGGCAGCACTTACCCCTGCACCAAACCCACACCTGACTCACTCTCTCATCAATGCTCTGTCTACTCCAGCAGTTCACATGGTTCAACATATCATATATCATCTTACACACACTTAACTTCAAAGCATGCGTCCTCACCTTATGCTCCAGTATACTTTTATACACATGGTATAATAAAGTATTATTATAATGCAGTATTTATAATTATAACTCAGTAATTTCAAGGAAATAGATGTCAAAATGTAAATATGTATGATGTTCACACACCAGGACTTGCATAACAAGCTTCCCAGACAAAAAAATTAGCTGTGTGCATAATTTCTTCACTAATACTTGGTTACGTATCCAGTTGCCTTCAATCCTGTCAGGTAAGAATAACATGCGTCTATTGATTCTTCATGTCTGAGCAGAACCCTACATTGGCATTCCCACAATCCAGAAGGACAACTGTAGGGAGTCTATATGTGACTGATTTCACAGACATGATAATACACTGATATAGATTAACTGACTAGTAACATCAATGGACTGGAATAGCAATAAAATTCATCTAATATCTTTGTAACAATATGAGGACACCAACATCACTTCGTAATATGTACATATAGTACACTGAAAATGTACGTTTTCTGTCTTAGTTAATACTTAAAGTAGTTTATATTTATTTTACATATTTTACAGTGATAACTAATCTTATCAACAGTTTTAGAGATTTTGCTCTATATTGCAAAACTTTCTTTAGAAAACAAATGGCTTATGTAAATCGTCCACATTCATTCACATTAACTCTCAAAGCTGGATGAAATATCCAGGCAGCAAACTTTACTGCTACTACAACTATTTAACTCACTGGTGGTACATCGCATGATCCATGAAATAAACGAGTTCACTGAAGAATACATAAACAGCATTTTTGTAATTGTTTACACACTGAATCCCTGTCGAGAGACAGGAGAAAATCACTTTCTTTAGACACTAAAATCTTGTTAAACAGATATGAAAGCAGTGAGTAGATGTGAATTAGACCAGCGATTCAGTGCGAAATGCTATATTTGTAACAGATTTTCGTTTTCCTTACTATGAGGCTTTGCAAATCACACACATGCAGAGATCAACATGCAGTAACAGAGGGAAAAATGCTATGTTTGCTGTTTATATAATGATAAACAATGTAATCAAAACCTTAAATCTATTAACTTTGGTAAAACCAATATCATTTATAAATTACACTGCTGATTTAAGGCCTCAGGGAAAAAGCAACACGTATGGCCTCTTGAAACAGTGAAAACATTTATAAACAACTCTTTGAAAACTCTCAGTGTGAGAATGGATCACGTCTTCATCCAGACATGATTGTAATGCTTTAACTGCAGAGCTTTCAGAGCCGAGTCACTCAGCTGAGAAGAATTCAATTATTCTTGTAAACTGACTTAAGACCTAATGAGTTAGGAAGTGAATATTCAACATGCATAAAAATGCATAAGCATTACGCAAGCCTGAATATTCATGTTGCTGTGCTTTTTTATGTCTGTTTGGGAATGAAGTTATGGTAACCTAGAATGACTCCTATTTCAAATGTGGTGGGTCAAAGAAAAGATTATTACAGTATATTGTCACTGTCAGCAAATGTATCTCCATTTTTGCTGTTCTTATGTATTTTTCACATGCTTCGAAAATCTCAGCATCCCTTTATACTGTCCAGGTGGTCAGTCATCAAGGCTTATGGAATAACCATCCAACTTGCATGCAATTAGAACCTATACTTTTATAAGCACACTTAACTATCCAGTTTTGCTAGCTGAACCAAGAAGCATAAAGCTTAAATAGGCAGACTTGTGAAGTGCATGCTGAGCCAAGAGCACTTTTAATTACTTGTAAGCAGTTTATATTATAGTTATCTTATGGCTATAATATGCCTGAATACATTTCTTAAAACTATATGCAGTGTAATGGCCTGCAGGCCTCACCACCCACTGATTAGATTAATTACTCCTCGTTGTAGTTAAGGAGAGTTTTAGCTTATCAGAGGTGGAATAAAAACTCTTTAAAAAGGGCTACTTAGACGATGTTAAGATGGCCAAGGCTATACAGCCAAAAGAGGAGTCCTTGTTCATGTATTCACCCTTAGAGGTCACACATAGCATATAATGAAGGATTTCAGTATTGAATTACTGGTACCTTAAACAGTTAACTGAGAACTTAAGTACATGTGCACACCCTTAGTGGTAGCGACCGAAAACCTGGCAGGTTGGAAATGACAAACTTTCACATGCATACAAAATATACATGAAAACAGCATAACAGCTGAAAACAACACATACAGCATATAAGACTGTACACCAAGCACCTAGAAACAGAGCCATGAGCTGGAGCTGATGTGGATTACAGACTTTCCATAGCTAAAAGTAATTCAGCAGAGCTGAGGAAAAAGATACTGACATTAGAAACAGCCATTGTACTGGGGATCTTGTGCACTTCTTGCTTGGGGTGGACTGTCAAATAAAATTAGCCATAAAGCACAAACATGCATAAATATCATTATACATTCACTTTGAAGCCAGCTCTTCCTTTTCCCAATTTCCATCATACTTAGGGAGCCTCCTTACTTCGCTCACACCATCACAGTGACACTTCCAGAAGTGTGGAGAAAGCTGTTAATGTTTTGTTCTGCTGAGAGTAATTCCTAAATATACAACACACCATTTCAGTCTATTTGAAAGTAAAGAATACAAAATGTTGCTATGAACACTTAGAAACTGAGCATCCTGTGAAATATCCTGGAATAATTAAATAGGAATATACTAATAAATTAATTAAATAAATCTTCAACTGTTGGGAATGATGTATGTATGCCAGGTTTTGTATACATAACATTCAGTAAAAATAATAAAGTGATATATAATGAGTGAACTTTTTAAACTTAATTTTACTCAATACTATTTCATTTAATTTAGATAATTTTCCCCTTTATCCCAAATGCAGTCAATCAGCCAAGACACAGCTGGTGTCTCAAGTTAGTTTTCTTATTTATTTATTTTTTTGCTATGAGGCTAATGTAGCTAACAAGCAGTGGAAGCTTATACTCTACCAATTAGCTTCATGCAAACTGCATGACTAAATTGTCACACATTGCATCAAACTGTGTTGTTGATAGGGCTAGTATTAATATTCTATACTTTTATTGTCCTAACCAAATTAGACAAACTACAACAGAACAGAGTCCTGGAGAATTCCCTGACAGTAAGCAAATATTCCCACTTACAGAACATCACACTCATTTATGGTTTAAGCCATGCCCACTTCTGGTTATTATTTAAAAGAAAGAATAAACAAAAATCTCTGAGGAATTGACACTGTGTCTACACTAATACCTGTATCAAACAAACTGAACGATAACTACAGCTCTAGTTGGTAATTCATCTCAAAGAGACTTGCTTATTGGGTTGTTTCACATAGTCACATAGGCTCTGTCCAGTCACATCATGGATTTCCATGAAAAAAATCATACAACCAAGCCAGATTTCAAAATTGCCTTCCAATTAGTTTGTAGTTATGAATTATTAGTTATGAAGCTTACCCCATCATGTTCTAAACTGCAACAAATACTGAACTAAATACTGAGGTTAACTGCTTAAAGAATGACTGAACGGAGCTGAAATTATTACTGCGTATAAATAACAACTAAGAATAATATTTAAATCAACTAGTTCCATATTAATAAACTCCTTCAAAAGATTAATTTATTGGAGGATGCACTTTTTATGTCCATGTAATTTTTCATCTTTGAAATATCATCTTTCAGGCAGCTTGCAAAGATTTTTTTTTTGGGGGGGGGGGTTTCATAAATTAAATTGAAGTTTTTGCTTAAATGTTTTTGAACAGGCCATTTGTAAATTGGCATGGAATGACCCTCATAAGGTTTCTGGCACTCTACAGCCATTGTACAGCTTAAAAATTTCTATGTGCTTTTGTCTATTTGTGTCTATACTTTGTCCATTAAATCGCATAAATGTGATTTTTAAGCCAAACCCTTGTTTCAACTGTGCTTACAAGTCAACAAACATTAAATGGTTCACCATTCAAAATGAAGAGGATCCTTACCTGAAAAAGCAGAACTCTAGGACGAGTTCACCTCAGAACTCTGGTGAGCAGCATCACACATTAAAATGGAGTGAGTCATTACAGTTTGATTACTGAAGTAATTCAATGAAAGAATTGTGTTATATTGATCCTCTCAGGTGGCCCTCAGCTCCCTCATCACCAAGCATGATTGATTAGCTCCAGTTTGAGTAACTGCCTTTAATCTCCTAAACCTTTACACTTGATTACATCCTATAATTGCCTTTGGCTGACTTGGCCTACATTGGGAAGGGCAATATTTGGAAATTCCCAAAGTAAGTTCCAGAGCCAACTACCAAGAGATCAACACAGTGTTTATTAACGTACTGTGGTATTTATGGTGTTTTACTGATTTCAATGCAGTTTAAAAAGATGTATCAATATTAAAACTGTACTCCTCAGTGTCTTCCTAATGTCATGGAATCCAGTACCAATGATTAAAACTAGGAATCTGGGTGTGTTCTGTCAAAAGTAAAATGGGAGGGGAGGGCAAGCGACTTATGTCATGCATGCACCAGTGCTGTGCAGGCATGAAATTGAGGCCCGAAATCAACCTGAACCCTAACCTTATGAGTCTCAACCAGGTCAGACAGATACTGTTTACTTTAAACCCAAACCCACTCACACTGCTGTGGAATCACTGCATCCATAGCTACCATATCGGTGAAGAGACAACACCCCAGTCCTCTGGCTATTATAACTCAAAATACTATCACAAGCACTACAATGTACATGGCCAGTGCTTTTATCTGATGTCATAACTAGGTCATCATTTTTCTGCAATAAATTGATTCTGAATTATAAACAGTGAAAAGTTAGCAAGACCATAATCATGTTTTGTTGTACACATAGACTGTACTAGAGAGGGAGAGAGCAAGAAAGAAAGAGCTTTAGAGTGTACAAAATTTTCCTTCAAACAAAATCCAAATCACTCATTAGGAAACGAACCCAAGCCCATACACAAATGACTGACTTTTTTCCCGAAGTCACTCATAAATCCCAGGGGTGCTGATTTTTCTGGCTTATTTACATTACATTACAGGCATTTGGCTGACGCTCTTATCCAGAGCGACTTACAATTTGATCATTTTACACAATTGGCCTGACTGCATGTCTTTAGGACTGTGGGAGGAAACCAGAGGAAACCCACACAGACACGGGGAGAACATGCAAACTCCACACAGAGAGGACCCCGGTCGCCCGGCCGGGGAATCAAACCCAGGCCCTCCTTGCTGCGAGGCGATAGCGCTACCCACCACGCCACCGTGCCGCCACCTATTTTAGAGCTGAGCAACTCAATCTGAGTCTAGCTGATCTGTGCAGTACACAGATGAGCCAAAACATCCTGTAACAATGGAGAATGTCAAGTTCTGGGCTACATTAGACAGAATATGAACATTTGGACTTGAGACCTGAGCAACTCTGACAATCATTATCACCAGTCGACTGGGTCTGAGTATCTCCAAAACTGTAGGGTATTGAGAACCTCCTATGGTTTGAGGAAAATGAATGATGAAGAGTTCAAGATTTTGCCCTGGCCTCCAAATTCTTCAGATCTCATACCAACTGACGACCTGTGGGATGTGCTGGATCAACTAGTCCAATCCGCAGAGGCTCCACTCTGCAACTTACTTGGTGACAAACACCACAGTGCACCTTTAGAAGGATCTTTCAGATTCCATGCCTCAGCAAGTTGGAGCTGATTTAGCAGCATGTAGTGTCCACAGTATATTAGGTAGGTGGTCACAATGTTTTGGCTTGACAGTGTATATCACAGTTCTGTAAAATGTAGACAGTTAAAACATAAAATATAGAAAACTGAGTTGAATCTTGGCCCCAGAACTGTGAATTGCATAGAACTTGCACTGTCTCCATTCTTCACTCTTCCAATCTTAAATCACATTGAATCACAAAATAATAGCTTGCTTGTAGTAGTACAAACTCTCACAGTTTGGCATCAAGGTGTGGCATAATGGGAATTCAGTACAATCAAGATGATGCATGAGCGAAGATGTAGAGGTAACTCACCAGCAATCATGGTGTGGTTGCTGATCTCGTTTAGTTGTGTGTATTTGCATTGCTCCTGTGCCTTCATATGCTGAGCCACCAGCGCACATGCTGGATGAATCGCTTCCCCCTGCTAAAAGTGATTTACAATTAATTGTGAGACACAGTACATCCATTGTTGTATTTACAGTTTATCTTTCACTTGTCTGCAATATAGTTAGGGTTGCCAATACTGATTACATAAACAAACTGAATTTTTAGAAAAGGCCAAATAAGGCCATAACAAGAAGCCTTTTAAAATGTTTAAAAAGTCTAGAAATGTCAAGTGGTGCAACAGTCTAACTATATATGTTGATCAAAAATGTAATTTAGTTACATAAAATTCTAAAAACAAATGTATGGTATGAGTTTACATCTGCAACTACAAAGGTACCCAACTCAAACTCTTGTCCTTAGTTCCTCAAATGTTAGGTGGAACAACCAAAAACAAAGGACATTTATTTTGACAAGCTTCTACAAAAGTAGGGCCAGGGTATTGCATCATAAAGAAGACCCCAAGTGACCTTTATGGTGCAATGCCAATGGCAGTGGCCCTTTCATAAATTTTGGAAAAATATGTTTGAGTCACAGTTAGAACGGTTTAATTTACCATGTCAGGTGGTACGACCTCAGGAAAACCGTGAAAATGGTCAATTATTATAATAGTTTCCACACCTCCAAAGTATAAACTCAAGTTCAAGGATAAAAATGTCCATGGGTGTCTAATTAGATGCTGTTTAATTTTAAATTATTCTGAAAAGTCAGGTGGCAAAACCACATGACTTGGTGAAATGGTGCAACCAGACCATATATCATTTCTGACTATAAGAGAGATCAGTAGGAAAATTAAAAATATGTCCATGCAAACTTCCATCTAATCATTGCAGATTCATTGAGAAGGTAACTTTATTAAGCTAACAATTAGAAGGGGTGCTCACATAGTAATGTATACACATTCATAAACACATTTTTTTCCACCAACAGATAATCCTCTGCAAAGAAATTCAAGAAGTCTTAAAAAACAGTGACAGAGAGAACAAGAGGGAAAGGCACAAAGAAGATGTAAAAGCAAGAGTGTGTGAGAGAGAGAGAATGAATAAAAAGCGTGGGATGCTGGTCTCCCTATTCGTTAGAAAAGAAAGAAGTGCCATGTTGCATTGATATTGTGCATAGCCTGTGTTTCACCTCTTTGCTGTATAAAGATATACTGACCCTCCAAGCTCCCTCAGGGAGAAGTAATGGAAATAGGCAGAGGTGGATGAATGGTAATGAACTGATTGAGCCCGGAGTTAAAATGGAAAATGGTCCAAGTTTTCTGCTCTAAAGTTATATGCAGAAGATTATAAAACATAACTTTTAGAGAGAATTCTCTTCACAGATTCATGCAGATACATTCATGCAGACCACAGCGAACACGAACGCCTCTGTTGACCATATTTCAGTGTTGTCTTGTTTAACCTCTTAACCTTCACGGACCTGTCAGCTGCTCTGGGCTTCCATTCCTTACTGCAATAACTTAATAAAAACACAATTGGTTTGCGCTGTTTTCCACATACCTCCTGAATAATAAGCCTTCCGGTGTGAACATTCAGTACCATGTTAAAGTCAGGGATCAGCCCTTATTTACTTAATGTACAGTCAAACAGTCATGAAGTATTTAGAAGTTATTAATTTTTTAGCGTCAGAAAAAAAACAGAAACCCTACATTTAACAGAGATTTACACAGTAGCCTCAGAAACTAAATATAACCTACAAGTGATATTTTCCACCATTTTCTTATTTTTCTGTCTACTTCCTTTTCTCAGTAATGCCTTCTTGACAGCTATGCATCCTCTCAGACCCATGGTGTTGAGCTGTCTTCTCACGGTGAAAGCATTAGAGCTGCCTCTACGTCATATGTGACATATGCAGCTGCTTAGGGCCCTGTGGCCACCAGGGAACCCCCAACCAACTTCTGAGTTGTTACTGCACCACTATGCAGCAAAACCCAACAAACAGATTCAGTAAACAACAGCATTTAACAACCTGCTTTGATAATAGAGGTCAAGATACAAGCTATGATTAATTTTCCTGCACATGAAACTGTGAGGTTTCAGAAGAACAGCCAATCGTGTGAAACACGAGGAGTCATATATGTGTATATAATAAATATAAAAATATGCAGACCTAAATATTAATTATTTTAATCTTTTTTGGGTTCCAGTTTTGGAAACTCCTGAATTTGACTTTTCATTTATTTTCCCCATTCCCTATGAACACAGGATTATCCTATTTTTAATATTCGCAGAAATACTTTCTGAAAAATAAATAACACCCGTTTTTCACTGGAAACTGAAAAAATGAAGGGTAGGCTCTGTCTTCTGCACAGCATTGTACAATTAAAAAGGTGACTGACTTGACTTGATTCCAATGTGAACATCACTTCCACATGGATGAAATTCTGATATCATCGCAGGTTGGTCTTTCAGTTTACTTACTTTTGGCAATAATTATGTCAATGCTGTATATTTTATTCACTCAGTGCATTCAGGTTTAAGGAGTTAAAGCTGTAAACCTGTTCTGATGATGTTACAGAAGAAGCACAGTGGGAGACAATGCAGGATAGGCTTCATCTACAGCACCTTGAGGAAGCTGCTAAGGGCATGAGGAGTTACAGAGAGAGAGAGCAGAGCAAAGAGCCTGTCACTGTTTAAAAACTGAGAGGTGTGTGTGAATGTACAGAAACCTGCAGGATGTGTGTGTGTGTGTGTGTGTGTGTGTGTGTGTGTGTGTGTGTGTGTGTGTGTGTGTGTGTGTGTGTGAGAGCGAGAGACAGTGTAAATGCCTTATCGTGTCTCATTCTAGAGCAGATGGTCGCTCTGTAGGTGGCACTGACCTCTGGCCCCTGCTGACAGAGCAGAGGCTGCGGCTCTGGATGATTCCTGCACTCATCTGTTCAATGTCCCCCAACTCTCCAACTCTATGTGTATGTGAGCGTGTGAGTAAGTGTGTGTGTGTGTGTGTGTGTGTGTGTGTGTGTGTGTGTGTGCATGTGTGTGTGTGTGTGTGTGTGTGTGTTCTCATTCAGGTGTGTAAGGACAGAGAGAAGGAGAAGGCGAGAGAGAATGGAGATGGTGGGTGGGAGAATTTTGGCAAGCTTAGCCGCTGGGGTTTGTTAACATGTCACACGCAGCAAAAAGAAACAGAAAACGTCAAAATTCTGCTACATGATCTGAATTGAACAGCCCACCACCTTGCTCTAGCCTTGTGGTGCTTGAATGAAAACCTTTCAGAATCCTCTGGTTAATTGTGCATGGATGTAAGAGCACATGATCCAGAAGCACTGCTACAAGGACGATAAATTTAGATATAATATGCTAAATTTCAGGGTCTTTGCAGAGGACACTGCAGTCACTGCACCTAGCAGCCTCAGGAAAAGGAGACAGGTCTTAACCGAACTTGGTCACTGGAACATTCTAAGCCATATCAGTTTCTCTTAATTTGAAGTGTGTAGCAGGATACCTTAAAAAATGATTTTGCTACTGTCACAAAGAGCCTGTTTACACCTTGCATCAGTGTGTTTGACAGAATTTTTTATTTACACTTTTTCCTAAAGTGCATCACCAGTGTGATGAGATTTGACACTATTTTCGACGTGTTTCATTTCCAAATTGTATCTTCCATTTACACTTTTTATTAAAATGTATCTCCAATGTGACCAGATAAGATCCTATTTTACTTTTCCCTGTGTAAAAAAGCATGCCACCACATACCTTACATCTGTTTTACTTTTGTTTACTCTTTTCCCCATTACTACTCTAAATAACAGTACTGTGCAGGTACATCTTTGGGTCATCAAGGTATAAACATTGTAAATGTACTCACAAAGGTACAACAGTGGTTCTAAGGTCCAATTGTGTACCTTAGATGAGTTTTTCCCAGGTGAAAAGTATGTATTTGTACCTTTTCATAACCTAATGTTTTAAAACAGGACAATGAAATAAAAAGCCCGAAGACAAGACGGGGTGTGTCGAGTCAATACAACTTATAGACAATATAATTTCAATGGATTATGTTCCCTGACAAAAGATACTAAGATGTACCCTTGTGTCACGATTGGCCGCTCCCAGTCCTGTCCATGTGTTCATGTTTTGGTTTAGTCCATGTGCGTTTGTTTTGGTATCTGTAGTCCTGCCCCTCATTTTGTAACTCCGCCCCTGATTGTTTTCACCTGTCCCTCATTTTCCCTGTATACTTAAGCCCTGTGTTTGCCCCTTGTGTTTGCTGGTCTTTGTTTGATGTCTTGGTCTCCGTTTGTTGTGTTGATTCTGGTTTTTGTCATGTCTGTCTGTGTTGGCTATATGAACCTGGACTGTTTTGACCACGACCCTGGATTTGCCCCTAATAAATCTCGCTTATCTCAGCACATGCATCCGCCTCCTCGCTCCCCGTTACACCTTGAGGGTACCTCCCCAGTGACAAGAGGAATACTGCCCCAGCGTCAGTTTTGTACTGTTTTTCTGAGAGTGTACAGGAGCAGACAAGCTCTTCATATTAAACACATTTAAGCCAGTTCACTCATTACTACTAATTCACATGAATAATCACATACAAAAATATTTGCTTCTTTATTATTTAAAAATTAGTCAAGCATTTGCTCACATAGACTATTCCCAATAGGAGGTAAATGCCATTTTTACAATGAAAAGGCTGCATGATGCTTTAAGGCACTAGTCTTATTCTGCTTAAGGCTACATGATATGGAAAAAATGCCATATTGCAATTACATTGCTATATACTGCAATATACCCTCCAATTTATAGACAACACATTACTGAATACCTGAGGCCATTCCAGCTTCAGGAGCAGCTCGGCTTGACCTATCATCCTTCAAGATGCTTGGAAAGTGAGTCCCTCACTCTCTTCAAACGCTTCAAACTGAAGACTCATCTCTTCACACTTATGTAATGTCTTATTTCTGTATTGTATATCAATCTGGGTATCGGCACTGAATGATTTTAGCTGATTTATCTATTTTAGAACCTCTTTGTACTAACTTTGGATACATTCTCTGAGTTGAAAACAAAGCAATTCTGTCATTCTGGATAAAAGAGTCTACAGCTACTGGCTTGTAATGTAAATGTAATGATGATGTGACAGTGTTAGAGACTGCATTATACACTGCTCAAAAAAATAAAGGGAACACTCAAATAACACATCCTAGATCTGAATGAATGAAATATTCTCATTGAATACTTTGTTCTGTACAAAGTTGAATGTGCTGACAACAAAATCACACAAAAATCATCAATGGAAATCAAATTTATTAACCAATGGAGGCCTGGATTTGGAGTCACACACAAAATTAAAGTGGAAAAACACACTACAGGCTGATCCAACTTTGATGTGATGTCCTTAAAACAAGTCAAAATGAGGCTCAGTATTGTGTGTGGCCTCCACGTGCCTGTATGACCTCCCTACAACGCCTGGGCATGCTCCTGATGAGGTGACGGATGGTCTCCTGAGGGATCTCCTCCCAGACCTGGACTAAAGCATCCGCCAACTCCTGGACAGTATGTGGTGCAACATGGCGTTGGTGGATGGAGCAAGACATGATGTCCCAGATGTGCTCAATCGGATTCAGGTCTGGGGAACGGGCGGGCCAGTCCATAGCTTCAATGCCTTCATCTTGCAGGAACTGCTGACACACTCCAGCCACATGAGGTCTAGCATTGTCCTGCATTAGGAGGAACCCTGGGACAAGCCCACTAGCATATGGGTCTCACAAGGGGTCTGAGGATCTCATCTCGGTACCTAATGGCAGTCAGGCTACCTCTGGCGAGCACATGGAGGGCTGTGCGGAACTCCAAAGAAATGCCCCCCACACCATTACTCACCCACTGCCAAACCGGTCACACTGAAGGATGTTGCAGGCAGCAGATCGCTCTCCAACGCGTCTCCAGACTCTGTCACGTCTGTCACATGTGCTCAGTGTGAACCTGCTTTCATCTGTGAAGAGCACAGGGCGCCAGTGGCGAATTTGCCAATCCTGGTGTTCTCTGGCAAATGCCAAGCGTCCTGCACAGTGTTGGGCTGTGAGCACAACCCCCATCTGTGGACGTCGGGCCCTCAGACCATCCTCATGGAGTCGGTTTCTAACCGTTTGTGCAGACACATTTGTGGCCTGCTGGAGGTCATTTTGCAGGCTCTGGCAGTGCTCCTCCTGTTCCTCCTTGCACAAAGGCGGAGGTAGCGGTCCTGCTGCTACGACCTCCGCCATGTCTCCTGGTGTACTAGCCTGTCTCCTGGTAGCGCCTCCAGCCTCTGGACACTACGCTGACAGACACAGCAAACCTTCTTGCCACAGCTCACATTGATGTGCCATCCTGGATGAGCTGCACTACCTGAGCCACTTGTGTGGGTTGTAGAGTCCGTCTCATGCCACGAGTGTGAAAGCACCACCAACATTCAAAAGTGACCAAAACATCAGCCAGAAAGCAGAAAGGTACTGAGAAGTGGTCTGTGGTCCCCACCTGCAGAACCACACCTTTATTGAGTGTGTCTTGCTAATTGCCAATAATTTCCACCTGTTGTCTGTTCCATTTGCATAACAGCTGTGAAATTGATTGTCAATCAGTGTTGCTTCCTAAATGGACAGTTTGATTTCCCAGAAGTTTGATTTACTTGGAGTTATATTGTGTTGTTTAAGTGGTCCCTTTATTTTTTTGAGCAGTGTATTTTACCACAACAATGTATGTTGTTTGATCATTAAACATCCATAAACACGCATTGCATAATTCTTTTACAGCAGTATCGGCTGATGATATGATAACCTGATAACAAATAAGGGACACTGTACTGTGCAGCCCTACTAAGCATCACACAGGGGCTTCAGTTGACAATTATGATTGCTCAGAATGTATTCAACTGGTAACAATGTGTAGTTATTCTGTGGCTTATCGCATAACATCATGCCTATGCAATCTCATACTGAACACAAACGAACACGTGTCATCCATCCTTATTTGCTCTCAGCCCTAAAATCAATGTCCCAATCCCTTGGCTACTGACGTTAAACATGTTGCGGAGTGAGACAAAGGAGAAGGCTAATAGGCAGATAAGGATCCTGCTGCCAGTCAGATAAAGTCTAGTGGCCTCAAGGCCGAAGCTCAGAAAAACATGGAGTCATTATCATAGGAAATGAACCACCATTCAGGAAAAGCAAGGCCAGGTCATTAGAAAGCTTGCCAAGTAACAAACACATTTAATTATACCATTGATTTGTTTCTCTTCTCTTGACTTATGGTAGATCAAAATCACTCAAACAGGCATTTGAACAGGCATATCTGTGCGGCTAGGTTCTGTCCCATGCATTAACTGGAGGGACTAATTGGTCTTGACTAGAGAGAGCGTGATTCTGAGAGCGACAATGGCCCTAAAATATGGCCTCATTATGGACATAACCTTGAGTTAACTCAATTTCAGGAAATCAGTTCTACCAGTTAATGTTGAATTATCAGTGCTCTCTTTACTAGAAATGGTGTTTTGAACAGTGTGGTCATTTGAATAGTGCGCCACGAGGAAAGGCACAAACTAATTTCAGTCATTCATTCAAACCTTTGCATGCTTGGGTCAAGCTGTCCTTCATGATATCAAGTGGCAAGCAACAAAGATCCGTGCATTTTAAAAATGGCTTATGACAATATATAACGTTTTCATGACAAATTATATCACTATACAATACAATATGCTTTTCTGAACATATCTTGGAAATCATCAGTACTTCCAGAACAGTGACCAACTGCGTGTCTCATTATAAAGAGAGCAAAATTAGTCTGGTTTAACTGGATTTAGTGCCAAATACTGACTAAAAACCATTGTGTTCACGGTTTTCAATACTGGTTTCGATATTGGATATTGATACTGGTTCTTTTATCTCTGTTCCAACTGAACAGACGTGTGAAAAAATAAATATTGCGATATATCGCAATATTATATTTTTGCCATATGGCCCACCTCTAGTTTTTTCTATTCTCAAAGATCCAATGACAAGTCCATCATATAATATTTATTAATTCCCTTTATGAGAATGGATATTGCAGCATTCTGACACTCTAACATGTGGCAGATAGGCCTATGTTTTAGATTAACCAAGAGGACAATATTTTACACTAAACAAATTAAAGTGTAATAAAGATGATGCAAAGTTAACACAAGAAAAATGTCCCATATAAAACACACAAGGACCCATAGCCACAGGACTAGAGTGAGTCACTCTTACTTTATGACTTCCACTTTCTTATTAGAAGAACTAGGCTATCAAGATGAACACTGCTTATTTTTCACTTATAATGTTACAAATGATCTCAGCCTGAGATCTGCCAGCATCATGACAACTATGACAAGTCTTTAATGAACTAGCTCTGGCATATCTTATTCGTCTGTTAAAGCCTTATGGCCTTTCTACACCACTTCAGTCAGCGGAAGCAGGCTTACTGCAAACACCTAGGGTCACTCACAGCTCAGTTGGTGGAAAATTATTTTCATAAACAGCTCCTACACTCTGAAATAGTACTGCAGAGAATATTAAGAACATAGGTTTTTAAAATTATTAAATAAATTAAAATCTAGCTATTTAGGCTAGTATATGCTCATAGTATAGTGGCTCATTTTTGTGTGTAGTTTGTAATTGTGCTGTTATTGTATTTAGACCAAAGTGTTTTATTTTTCCAGAGTTTTATTTTCTTGCTGTGTAAAGCACTTTGTAACTAAAAAGAAACAAGCTATAATTAAACCATAGTCTTTCACAGGGAGCATAAAATCTGTAAAGTTGGGTGAGGTCATCATTTGTGATCCCATCAATGTCATGATTTTTGAAATAATATAACCCACTATAATTTAATCACTGTAATTTAGAGTGCACTGCGCACAGGGAGTGGACGACACAGCAAAAATGATACACAATACGTGAAGGCTTCTTCACAAAGCACAATAAGCATCAGGTTATCTATTAAAGGCTGTAAAAAACTCTGAAAAATCAATCAATTAGTAAAAATGAAATAATAAAATAAGACATTAAGTTATTTTAATATTTTTATATCATTTGAACACAGCAGCTCTCCTTTACATGCATGAAGAATGGACCAGTAGAAACATTCCAAAACTGCTTGGACGAAAAGCTCTTTGCATTAATTTACATTAAAAGTAAATGACTTTTTTTGCCTTTTCCTGTAAAGTTACCATTTTCGATATATATGTGTTTTTTTGGACAGCAACAATATGCAAATTAGTAAAGTAAAAAATAAGACAGCAAAATGAGCTGACACCGAATCAGCTACTTTTTATTGTTCAGTTTATGCAGTTATTACACACTCTTTGTTGTTTGAATGCTCTTGGCCTAGCTCTACTTTTTTATGATACATGCAGTTGTTCAGTGATCTAAATGTACTGATGATATCCATCATACACTCAGAGAATAACATGTTCTTATATTGCCCATCACTGCACCATACCAAGACCCTAAGTCTTCCAGTTGATATTGTTTATGTAATGATATTGTTTATGTTAATTATAAAATAAGCCATTCTCAGAGGCAACTGATTTTGAATGACATGAGGCAAGGTTTTAAGCTCAGGAGACTCTCAGATAAGTGGAACCAATCAGATTTCACTCTGCACTAATCCACAGTCAGCCAGCATCAGATCCAGGCATCTCAATGAAACCATTACCTTCCTGCCCACCACCAGCTATACAGGATACATGTACAGTGAGGAATATAATTAACATGTAATATGTGTTAAATCACATCTCATCATCTTTTCAATGTATATTAATACTACACTATAGCTGTCTTCATTCATCTACAACATCTACAAACCGCAAACCAAAGGCTTACATAACTGTACTGACCACTGGTGACACGTGAACTGACTGCTTTTCTGGTGACAATTGAATTGGCCACTTTGCTAGTGTTCCTGCAGCTCTGTTCATTTAACCAACTCTCAGGTCAGCGACACAAAGACTGAGAGTTAAAAAAAACGTATCCAGACCTCTTACCACCCTTCACAGAAAAGTCATATATTTCACATGTGAAGTGTACAAAACCGACATATTTGCTGGTAATGGTCATGTCTTTTTTATCATCTTTTTCCAAGTGCTTTTTCTACACGGAAAGTGGGCAAAAATGTCAATAAATGTGTTTATTCACGTGACTGTAAAGATGAGTTTAACATTTTGAGTTTTTTCGCAGGACAGACAATAAAACAGTAGTTCTGAAGAACGCAGTCGTGTCCATGTTGCCCTCCTTCAGATGATTACAGACCTCAGCTCTTAATTTTGTAACATCAGATATAAAGAATATGACATGTAAACCCTACGGTGCTGCTACCTCAGCACCGTCTGCAGCGCTTCAGTTTCAGACATCAGTATAACAATTTATGAACTAAGATAAGAGCCATAAAGAACAGTCAGTGGAGGCAGCCTGTGTCTTATTATGGCCAATAGGACTCACAGACCCAAGACAACACACTTCTTTCCAGCAAAAAAAAAAGGCTAGCTCTTCTCCACTGACATCTCAGCTTTACACTCTGCAACCTACACAACAAAATGCCCGGCACCGCACCAGCGCCAGGGTTCGGTCTATAAATGAACAGTGGAGATGCAGTGCATGCTATGCAAAATGGGGAACTGTCAAAAAGATGTGCAAACACAGATGATATTTACATGATGATACTGTAGATGAAGCGTCCTGCGTCCTGTGTTAATCCACTCTGTGAAACTCTGTCCACTCTCTTAAAAAAGATGGCTCGTCAAGGGTTCTTTAGTAAAGGGACTGGTTCTGTTTAGAACCATCAGTTCTGTTTAGAACCATCAGTTCTGTATAGAACCATCAGTTCTGTATAGAACCATTTAATGCTTTCATGCATGGTGAACAGGTATTTTGCTCAGATTGATGGAAAATGTGTTGGGTTCTTTATAGAAACGTTTTCAAAATGATTCCATATAGCACCAAAAAGGGTTCCTCTGTTCTTCTGTTCTAAGCTTCACAGCGACACAACACATTCTTTAAAAAGATGGTCCTTCAAGGGTTCTTTGGTCCTGTTTAGAGATCAATACAGAACCACTTCATGCTTTCATGCATGGTGAAAAGGTTCTACATATCGATGGAGAATGTGCTAGGTTCTATACAGAACCCAGAATGATTCTAAAGGGCCTCTTTCTTACCATTCAGAGCTGCAGCGTCTGACCTGTTCCTAATGCAGGAACTACTGAAACGTGTTTTCAGCCGGACGATGTGACTTACAAGAGCAGTTAGCCAACAAACCCGACACCCGACCCGGACTCACGCACGAACACAAACCCAAACTTTACCGCGGCTTACTCACCGTTTGCCAGCTGCTGTAGTGAAGGCACAACGTTAGCAGCGTTAAAGTTAACGAGCATCTGGAAAGAAGCATATTCAGTATTTGAGTCGCCAGAGTTTTGTTGGCATCCAAAAAACGAACAACGCCTGACTGAACTGTGAGCTTGGGGGTTCGCGCGACTACATTACGACGTTTCTAGTCTAAAACACACGAAACCTAAGCGCTGAAGTGGTAAATAAGGGACGAGTCCTCCTCTCGCTGAAGCTCCTCACACCGCAGCCCTCGCCTCTCAGCTCCAGGCGGAGACGCGCCGCTGGAACAAACCGCGCGCGAAAGACTTTTGGCCCCGCCCCTTTACGAGCAGGACCCGCCAGGACTGGAGCTGTCCGACATTAAAAGCTGGCTATAGTGCGCTGTGGGTCAGACTCACGGTCGGACACAGGTGCCGCAGCCGCGCTCGTCCTGCGCGTAATGGCACAGGCTGAGAGAGAACCAGTGGAGGCGCCTGAGACGTGGTGGAGAGAACGAACTGGGTGAGGTGGAGGAAAATGGCAGCCCTTGCCTATAGGTACGTTTCAGCAGCGGCAGGGTCACAGTGTGGTCTGTTTGTATAGGCGCGCTGAACTGCCTAGGTTTATCCTACAACTCCTTGCGTGTCGCTTTTCCCTGAAGGTCCCTTGGGTTTGCTTTATTGCAGCAAAAAGTCTCATAATTAATCTCTACATACATATTTTCCAACCCCTCTTTTGATTTGTCGGAACTGTGCCTTTAAGACTGATATATGCAAATGAGCGCTGTTCTATAGGCTGTCATTAAAAAAAGCCACCAGGGCCACAACACTCCTTATAACTTCAGGGTGAATGGGCAGGGCTAAAGTGATGTAGGCTCAATAAGGAAATACATGTACATGGGTTGTTTTTGTAACATCGCAAAAAAAAAGCGTATTCACAGTGGGCTGTTCGGTTTCTATCCATGAACTGTAAACAGTAGTTTATTTGAAGAAAAGCAAGGAACATGAAGTTTGTTGTGATATGGGACCTTTAATATTGCCTTTAAATACGACCCCGTAAAAAAAACAAAAAAAAAAAACGTTCCATCGAGTAAATCAGTACTTGCAGAATATGTGAGAATGATCTGGAAATATACACAGTAAAGAATGAAGTTTTTCATGCAGTCAAGGTAGATCTGAGCAGAGAAAGGTTTCCAATCAGCCGGAGGATCAAGACTGAGCTTTGTTTCGCCCCCTGGAGAAGTGGGAGGGAAATGTATCCGATTAGATCAAATAAGAAGGTACGTTGCCGAAGCAAACCCAAGGAACCAGTGGCATAACTACCAACAGTGCAGATGGGGGAATTTGCACTGGGGCTGTGTAGATCTTTAAAAGGGAGTTCCACCAGATCTTTGATATAATTAAAGAGTTATGGTATCAACAGAGTCATTCAGAGTGGTTTGCTTTGAAATGCTTCATTCTAGAGAAACGTGCTGGTATTATTCAGAGTGGTGGTGATAGGATGTGTAAAGATGCCTCTAAAAGCTACATCGCAGAGAGTTATTACACAAAAAGTTCAGAATACTCTACTGGATGATGCCCGAAGCATTGTTTCATAATAGTTTTTACATAAAACTTTGGCCAGGAATGGCAACATATGTAAAAATGATATTACATGTAAACATCACAAGCCACCACCACTGTGCAGAAACCATCAGTAAGTTTCTCTACAATCAACAGTTTCATATCAAACCACTCTGAATGACTTTGTTTACATCTCAGTGCTTAAATTATGCAGAACCT
Source organism: Pygocentrus nattereri (assembly GCF_015220715.1). NCBI lineage: Eukaryota > Metazoa > Chordata > Actinopteri > Characiformes > Serrasalmidae > Pygocentrus > Pygocentrus nattereri. The sequence goes on from NC_051236.1 coordinate 23,474,148, forward strand.
TTTAAAACGTGGACTTTCCTTTTAACATCTTTATTGGGCCCTTTATATTGTTACTTACGCAATGTTATGCCAATGCCTTATGGGTAGCTACGATGGTTGCATACTTTAACCATTAGCCTTCATTAGAGCACTGAAAATATTGAGACATCTCTATAGCATAGTAAATAGTAAACAAACAAAGATTGTCTTTTTTATTAATTAAAGGTAACCTTTGAATGGGGAGACATGCATTTTTTGCACCAGACCTCTTAAGATCTTTGTGACGCCATTGCAAGGAGGCATTGATTTGACGACCACCAGCTCCTTCACTTTTCACTCAGTAGGCCTTGAAATCTCATGGCATCTCACTGACTTGTTAGAGACAGTGCACACATACATGCAGATGCAAAAACACACACACACACACACACACACACACACACACACACACACACACACACACACACCTGTATATGTTTAGTGCATTTGTTCCTGTTTGATGGTATTGTTATAGAACCTCGTTTGTACCCCATTATTGTTCTGGCAGCTAAATCTTCACTCAGCTACAGTTTTGCGCTGCTGATATAAGACATCCTAATAGACATCATTAGTGCCATCACAGCCAAAGACAAACCTACACACTGAGCTAATGTATCAGCCCCTGCCCTTGTACTGCACTGTCACTCAAGCCTGAAAAAGTAAGACGATAACATGACTATTTGGACATCAGCAGGGATAAGCATGAGTGAACTTGTGATTGCTGCATTTGTTTGCCTAACTCTGTCTCTCAGGGGATGCTGCCTCTTAGGGAGCATGGCTGTTTGATGTTTCTGTCCAGCTAGTGAAAATATTATCCCAGCTGGACGCCAGACCCCTACTGCTAACAGCTGCCTCATGCAGAGAGAAAGAGAGAGAGACTGAGAGAAACAATGGACAGTAATTCTAATCTACATTTTCACAACAACATTGTTAAAGAAGAATCACAAACAATATATCTGCAAGATGCAAGATATATCTGCTAGTCCACATTAAGGTTCCATAGCGATTAAAATGCTGTTCCTATAACCTTTATATTATGTGGAGGACTTTTATCCTGTAACCCCCACAATTCCCAATTGTGTTACATTATAAGACCTGTTGTTCAGTAGTTGCATGAAAACAATGCAAATAGGCAATTCTTAAGTTATACGTGTGAGTGTTAAAAACTAGAACTCACTAGCAGCTCCTGATCATTTAAGAGGTTACACAGGTTCTTTATCTCATTTAAAGAAATTGCTCTTTAAAGATCCATCCACTGGAAGGAAAGCTGTCCACTGCTTCAAGCAAGTCCTTTTGACTCTTGATTTTTAACAGTGTGCGTTTTATTTAGTCCTGACATGCCTATCACTGTAAAGAATGTGCTGTTTCCCACAGTAGATTAACTCAATTTGTTTATGATTTTTGTGTATGGTGCTAACCTGGTGCTGGAACAGCTCTCAAATTACACACTAAAAAAGTCAAGGATATGAGGGCTGTGAAATGCTGAATATTGTTCCCAAAATTCCATCCAAAACATGTGATACATATTACAATCTATGCAGTACATTCTCAGTATCTACTCTCAGACTGCTAAGAGTGAAAACCTTTTATTTTTTCAGACAAGATGTTGTGGTCTGAAATAATTATTCTGCATGAGCAAACTCGTAACACTGGGTGCAGATTAAGCCTAGAGTTGCACCCGACTACAGTGTGAATGAAAAAGCTGTTGTGTCTAGAAAACAGGCCTGTCATTTTGCTCATCTAAAGGGCTTATAGGAAGCTTTATTGTATTTTTTTTATTATATGCTTTATAAAGTTAAATGTGTTAACTTGGGTTGAAGTTGCTTAAAACATAATATGTTCTGCCTTTGGCATGTTGTACACGTACAGAAACATCCCTGGAGAAAGTTTTCATAGGCGTAATGTGGATAAAGGAATTTTGCTGGTGCACACTGAGTACACTTGCCCATCAATGACTCATAGAAACAGGAAAGTGACATTCAAGAGTGATCAGAAGTGAGTGATCCCCGGGCGGATACAGCATGCTGGTAGTGAAGGATGTTTAGCTCAGTTCTAGGCAGATTTTATGTTCGTGACAGAATAGATCTGTACCTGCCGTCAAGGACACATACATGAGGACAGTCCCATATTATACCTGCATGTGTTGCTCAAAGACCACAGCAAGTCTAAAGCGCTTCAGGGAAAGGATGAGGTGTAGAAATGTGTAACGGGTACATGGGTTTAGGATTTGTATGTTTGAGAATCACTATTTGAATGACTAATAAAGAAGAATGTAGACAATTATAAGCTAACTGTGTAAGTTCACAAGTGTATCATTGTATGTGAAAAATACCAGTTTTACTTACCTCTAATGATTAATCAGACTGAACCTCGTAAATAGACTGAATGATATGCAGAAATGGGCTCAGATTGATTTAAAATAAGGCTAGTAATATTAAACATGGTAACAAGACAAAACAGTTTGTTCTGGTTAAAAAATCCTTGCATGAAGTGAGGGTGGTAATGTATAATGAATGAGCTCTAACTCACACAAATAGAGCAAATGTGCCACCAAGGTCAGACCACTGTTTGGAATAAGCCCCTGTTCCCTTTTCTTTTTATGCATTATCATGTCAGATTTGCATGGATTATAACAGCATTTTGGCGTCCCTTTCACATTCAGCAAGGTGTAGGATTACTGACATGGTTGCAAAAGACTAACAACAATCGCTGAATAAAATAAACATTGGATGAGCCCATTGTTATGCTTAAACCTATAGAGAAAACACAAACCTGTATTCTTATGTATGTATTGCAAAACACATTCAATAGAATTTGCAAAACAGATGATCATCCATCTGCATGGAAAAGACAAAGAACACTGTGGCTGTTCGTGGTTGAAACCAGTTAAATAGGAGTTAACTCTGGAAAATGACAGGAGAGCAACCCCACACTGGAAGGAAGTGGTAAGAGAGCCAAAAGGGTCACAGTTTTCAGACTGAAGTGTTTGGTTGTTTACATACCTCATCCATGTCATTTGGAGGTCATTCAGAAGCATTTTCAGGAGGATGTCATTAGAGACTGTGTATGAGTGCGTGGAAACATGTTTTTTGGAACTTGTTTCCACCAGTTGTGATACCTTATTAAGCTCAGTGATGTTACGAACAGTCTAAAGGTTCAGGGAAATACACATTGTCTGACTAACTGAGTGATCGATTTAAAATAAAACCAGTGTTTTGCCGTTCTCTTATCAGTCTCCAAACTCAAGACTGCAGGTCCCAGGAGACAAAGTGTGTTGTGTCTGTATTGAACTTACCCCATTCATGTTCACCAACTATGTTCAGTACTACATTAATGAATACTTAATTCAGAGCTTGTTCTGACTGGTCTAAACTGATGGAATTTCATATAGTTATAACTTGGATGAACGTTTAAAGATGTTTTTTCCACTGTACATTTTCAAAAAAATAACTGACTCACACAGGAACTAATGGAACTTCTAGCTCTACTTCAATTTCTAGCAGTTTGATAGCTGAAACCAAAGAATAAATGATATTGTCTTTTTGACCATCTTATGCCTCTGTGAAGCTAATTTGGCTAATTAGCTATCTAGATTGTTAGTTTTATTCAGCACAGCAAATTGGCAATACTCTGCGATTTCCTGTGTGCATACATTCACACACATGTCTACAGAATCATGTAGAATCAGGCAAGGCTTATGATTTTCTCTGCATAGTGTGAAACTATGAGCATGGACACCCGTTCTGTGGAGGCTAATAAATGCAAATAAAGTTATCGTTGTCTTGCTAACTAGCTTAGCTTAGCAAATTCTTCACAAAATAATAATTGCAAAAAGCTATTAAAACATCAGCAAAGCGTTTTAATTTTGGTGCACATTTTGGTCATGTAATATTGCCTGGAGAGTACAGAATTTGCTTAATTGTTATTGGCTTCAGCTGCTGTGATACCAACACAGAGGAGAATGCTCCTGGGCTCTGTTAAGTCCTGTTGATATCAGTCCTGAGCAGGTATTAAAACTATACAACTGTAACTTTTGGTGCTCAATTAATGGCCAATGTTCCAAGTGTCAAAGGTTCTGATAGCTTTTACAGTGATGTTATTTTCACCATTTATATTATCTATTGTATTGCTAAAAATCTGTATTTCTATGTGACCACAGGACTGATGAATCAAGTGAAGAAAGCTGATTTTTTAGCTGTAAAGTTTGATCGATCTAAAGAATTGCTTCAGATTTGAGCTTTGGCAAACTCAGACAACAAGATGGACTGAAGGAAATGTAAAATTTAAAATGTCACATATGGTACATACATTAATGGCCTAACTGAACCTTTAGCATCCATTTATACCTTTTGTGATGTATCAAAACACTGTTGAGGTTGACTTGTTTATTCTCATGGCTACCATTGTGAATGAGGAAGATAAGGTGAGGAAACTTCAGTGTACAGATAACGGTGCACAGAACACTTTGAACAAATGAGGTTTTGGGTGGCATTCTTCCAAACTTGTTCCAAACCTTTACACTGTATCCTGTGCTGATTCCTCACCTTGTAGTGATGCAGTGTTATATTGAATTATTTCATTAATTCCAGTTTCTTTTCTCCATTTCTTTTATCTTGATGGTTACCTATAGTTCTTTCACTCTTGCTATTTTCACCTAATAGACATAATAGCTGTGATCCAAAGCTTTTCAATGCCATTATCTTGTTGCATATTCTCTGAAACATATGGCTTAATAGTTGCTACACTCTCAGACACATGTCAGCTCCAGTCAGATACTCACACAAGGTCAATGTGAATAAGAGCCAAAAACGTCCTCTTTTCTCAGCTGTAGCCATTGGCTAATGTTCTTTTTGTGTTCTGTGGTTAGAGTGGTCTAGAAGGCCACTGTGGCCCCAGATGGGATTATGAGTTTGTCTCTCAAACATGGAAGATTTACGTCCATAGAAACCAAACACGGAATGATTAAAAATGTTTGTAGCTGGATTTATGCCAACACTTGACTTTGACAGTACACTGAAAGTCTTCAAGTTAAAAAGTATTGCTATTGCGTCAGAACGATGAGTTGGCACATTCTGCATCCTGTTGTAACAATTGGTGTATACATTTATTTATTCATGTACCGTACTGTGTGAAAGTCAAAGGACACTCTTTCATTCTTTCTGGTCAAAATGACCATTAATACAAATTGATTATAGGCAATTACACAAAAGCTTTTAACATCCATCCATCCATCCATCCATCCATCCATCCATCCATCCATCCATCCATCCATCCATCCATCCAGCAGCAGTCTTCGGGCGAAAGCTTTTAACATTATGTAGAATATTAAATCCACCAATAGTTTTTGCCCACTTATTATTTTTCTGCTGCTTTAAGTCTTCCATCAAGTCTTACAACGCCAATTCCAATGAAGTTGGGACGTTGTGTAAAACAATAAAAACTTTTGCAAATCCTTTTCAACCTATATTCAATTGAACACACTACAAAGACAATATATTTAATGTTCAAATGGATAAACTTTACTGTTTTTTGCAAATATTCACTAATTTTGAATTTGATGCCTGCAACACGTTCCAAAGAAGTTGGGACAGGGGCATGTTTAACATGTACAACTTCAGCTGCTCAACAGTCCGGGGTCTCCGTTTTCATATTTTTTACGCTTCATAATGTGCCACACATTTTCAATGGGAGTCAGGTCTGGACTGCAGGCAGGCCAGTCTAGTACCCGCACTCTTTTACTACGAAGCCACGCTGTTGTAACACGTGCAGAATGTGGCTTGGCATTGTCTTGCTGAAATAAGCAGGACGTCCCTGAAAAAGACGCTGCTTGGATGGCAGCATATGTTGCTCCAAAACCTGTATGTACCTTTCAGCATTAATGGTGCCTTCACAGATGTGCAGGTTACCCATGCCATGGGCACTAACACACCCCCAAACCATCAGAGATGCTGGCTTTTGAACATTGTGCTGATAAGAATCCAAACAGTCCTTTTCCTCTTTGGCCCGGAGGACACGATGTCCATGATTTCCAAAAACAATCTGAAATGTGGACTCGTCAGACCACAGGACACTTTTCCACTTTGCGTCATTCCATCTCAGATGAGCTTGGGCCCAGAGAAGCCGGCGGCGTTTCTGGGTGTTGTTGATATATGGCTTTCGCTTTGCATGGCAGAGTTTTAACTTGCACTTGTAGATGGAGCGACGAACTGTGTTCACTGACGATGGTTTTCTGAAGTGTTCCTGAGCCCATGTGGGAATATCCGTTACAGAATGATGTCGGTTTTTAATGCAGCGCCGCCTGAGGGATCGAAGGTCACGGGCATTCAATGTTGGTTTTCTGCCTTGCTGCTTACTTGCAGAGAATCTTTTGATGATATTATGGTCTGTAGATGATGAAATCCCTAAATTCCTTGCAGTTGCACATTGAAAAACATTGTTCTTAAACTGTTGGACTATTTGCTCACACAATTGTTCACAAAGTGGTGAACCTCGCCCCATCCTTGCTTGTGAACGACTGAGCCTTTCAGGGATGCTCCCTTTATACCCAATCATGACACTCACCTGTTTCCAATTAACCTGTTCCCCTGAGGAATCTTCCAAACAGGTGCTTTTTGAGCATTCCTCAACTTTCCCAGTCTTTTGTTGCCCCTGTCCCAACTTCTTTGGAACGTGTTGCAGGCATCAAATTAAAAATGAGTGAATAGTTTATCCGTTTGAACATTAAATATCTTGTCTTTGTAGTGTGTTCAATTGAATATAGGTTGAAAAGGATTTGCAAATGATTGTATTCTGTTTTTATTTATGTTTTACACAACGTCCCAACTTCATTGGAATTGGGGTTGTAAAACCAGCCAGTTACAGCTGTGTCCCCACAACAAAATCTGTTCCCAAAGGAATCCCTGACATTATGTTCCCTTTCCCTGCTCACACAAGCAGCTACCCAAACACACCTTGCAAATTTCTCTCGCCTGTGCATCTAAAATGGCAGATTTCTGATGATCTAACGATAAAATCAATCTCCACTCGTTTCAGATAGTTTCTGGTACTGGAGCCTATCCCAGCAGTCACCGGGCGAAAGGGTGTGGAAAAACATCCCAGCAGATTTCCTTAAAAAAACTGAAAGCAAGTCTTCCAAAAAGAACTGAAACTGTAATAAAGGCAAAGAGTGGACAAATTAAATACTGAAAATTTGATATTAAATTTATTTGTACTGCTTTTTGGCTGAAAAATGAATAACTTATTATAAGTTGCTGAATGGCTGTTTTGATTGTACATTAATACATGCAAAACTGATCTCTTGCAGACTACAGTCACGGTGAGTTCTGTGAGTTCTGTGAATTTTATTCATTTCAAAAACATGCCACTAAATGTAATTTGATAAAATAATTTATATTAATGTATCCAACTACATCCGAATACGATAAACCAATAAACCATTACTGTCTAAATACAGTGTAAACACCTGCAGTTTACATATAATGTCAAGACAAGACATTGAAAACATAAAAAAACCTTCAGCATCTCACACCAAATGTGATATGAAATCAGAGAGCTGGTTCCTATAGCAACGTCATTAGCTCACAATTAAGATAGAATGCTTGTTGAAAGGCCCAGGACAAAACAGAGAGCAAGATTACTCAAACCACTTTAGCTGAAATCACAAAGCAAAAGCCAGGCCTTCTTCATTATCCTTTAGAGAGCTATCGAGTTCAGGGAGAATAAAATGAGCAGGTGTACAGTCTTAGTTGTGTCAAGGAGGATGTTAAGAGGGTCAAGGGGCAAAGATTACAAGGAAAGGGTTCAAGCTAATGAGCAAGGCTCTCTGTGGACATGAACACAGGATTTGTGTAAATACACATGTGAGCAGTGCTGCTGCAGCGTTTGGTGAAAAAAACAGGCTGGTGTAATTGAGTGCCTCTCATGTTTGAAATAGGGGTTTTGTTTTGTACTGTGTCAAAGTTAATTGAAGGCAATGTGCTGGAGTCAATAGTACGTGTGACTAAAATAAGGCACATTGATCAAGATGTCACTACTATGGCTCACAGTGTGGATCCTGCCCTGTGTACTTTGTGCTGTGTGTGTATGCATGTGAGAGTGGGAAGGCATATTACGGGAAAAAGGTGTGAATTTCCATATGTGCTTGTGATTCTTTGTCATTATCTTTTGTTTCTCTTTTCCTTGTAGGGAAGAATAAACGTTGAACATATTTACAGCACTAAACACATTTAAAACACTATACATAACTATTTATGTCAGCATTCTTAAGACGACATTGTACTGATATCAGGTTAAATATGCCTGGAAACCACCCCCTCTTCGCTCCATGGCATGGATAAGATGATTGATGCAATTATGTATAGGGTTTAAATATGTTTAGTGCTGTAAATATGTTCAACATTTATTCTTATTATGTCAGTACAATGTAATTTATTTCATAAAACATCTTATGTCAGGTTGCGAGAACCGACATAAGCATTTAATAAATGTTCAAGTAGTGCTTCATAAACACATTACTCAGTGCTTATGAATGCGTCATGAAGTCCTTATGTAGGTAGCCTTCAAATAAAGTGTTACCAAAGAAACATGGATGTCCCTAAAAAAGACGTCATCTAGAAGGCATTATAGGTTGCTCCAAAATATGTATATATTTTCCGGTGTTAATGGTGCCTTCACAGATACTGGACCCTGGCTTTTGAACTTTAAACTGGTACAATCTGGATGTTCTTTTCTTCTTTGGCCTGGAGAACGCAGTGTCTGTTATTTCCAAAAAACAAACGGAAAGGTTGAGTTGTTAGACAAAAGATTCGTACTGATTTCAGGTTGACTTTAAGGTTTCCACTTTCTTAAGGATTTAGATTTACTTTGTTGGCAGAAAGGCATTTCTGTGATTTTCAATGAACTGTGTATTTTGTGTTTATCAGTTTGGTAAAGCACCAGATTAATGCAAAGGCATCATTTTGCATTTGGAATGCAAAGCACTATATAGAGCTACTACAGGTATCACACATTAGCCTGCCTTCTGGAAGAGGCTTCCAACCAGCTTAGGGCCTCAACATGGAAACTGCATAGAAGGAAATGACATTCACACTAAGTAACAAAAGGTTTTAGCAGTTGCACTGCATGTATCTAAATTATTTCACTGTTCTATCACAGGGTGGAGTGGAGTCCAGAAGAGCTTCATATTCTGCAAAAATTGCAAGATATGTTTTAGTTTTATGAACTGAAGAAACCCAACTGTATCTACTTGCAGTGTGGAGATACTGTATGTTACTTCAATCTGTAATAATCAGCAGTGCCATGCAAGGCATTAGCAAGAATTAGTCTTTCCAGCAGTACACAACTTTAATGTGAGTGGTTTATATGCAAGGTGCTTACTTCTTAATCAGACAGGGCTAATCAAATGTAGCAGCTGCAGTTACAGTCATAGTTAAAACAGCATCTTTTCATTGCTTGATCTTTGATGAATATCAATAAACTCGATTAATATATTGTCTCTTGTAACGAAATCTGTCATTTCTCAAAAGAAAAAACTTTAAAGGAGAACACTTTTAACTTTTTAACGCATATTTATGTAACATTATGTTATTTCAAGTCATTTTGTATTGGGGGGCTCCCGAGTAGCACAACGGTCTAAGCATTGGCCCTGTCATCAGGACATCGTGAGTTCGATCCCTGGTGATGCTACAGCCATCCGTAACTGGGAGCCCAAGAGAGCACAATTGGCCTTGCTCTCTCTGTGGGTAGGATGGCCCCCTTCTTCCCCCTTCTCCTCCCATCACTCAGCGCGATGCTAGTCAGCACAGACATCTGTTAGCTGACGTAACAGATCTGGCAGTTGATGCTTTCCTCTGAGCGCGTTCAGCTGTCCAGTGATGTTGCGTGAGCGGCAGTTAGAAAAGAAGCGGTGGCTGGTTTCACAGGTCTCGGAGGAAGCCTGTGTTAGCCCCATCCTTCTAGCATTGGTGACATCGTGTGATTGGGGGAGTCCTAAGTAGCAGGTGGAATTGGAAATGACTAAAATAGGGGATAAAATCTGGTAAAAATGAAAAAATAAAAAAAATTCATTTTGTATTAAATCAATTGCCCCATACATCATGAAGTCCTCACCAAACATAAAGGATAGCTGATTTAAAAAATCAAGCAAACAAACATATAAGTAAATAAAAACATCATAGCAAAGATATACATATGCAGAGGTTTGGGTGTCCTGGTCAAAACATACATTTGGTTGTTTTTATAAGTAAAAATGAGCACACATCCTCTACAGAGTACACAGTTCTGAACATTTTAGTGTACAATCACTGTTCATTATGATATGAGTTTAACATATTAACATACATTAAGCCGTGGCTTGTAAGTTCTGTTCATTTAATAGCAATAGCAAATAGATAGAAATTGGGCACAACTTTGCAGAAAATTGCCATATTTAAGTTTACTCCCTGTACAGGATGTTAACAAAACATGTCATTTACCCATGGGGTGTTACTCATTACTTGCATTATCTCTCTAAGAATACAGTATTATTTACTCACAATACATTTTAAACTTCAATTTACTTGGAATTTTTGACTTTGATTATAAGCATGAGCAGCACAGATCGAGCACAGTAAGCACCGTAAACGGCCAAAGATGCATCTAATCATGCTAATATGAAATTGATGAATAAAGATCCCCGTACTGAATAGAAAAGAATATCCAACCTCACCTAAACAGACGATTTTCATTCAAAACAGATTGTGAAGATGAAAACGGTGCCAAGTCCAGATTAAGCTTTTCGGAATATGAAAATTAAAAAGAAGAATGAGGTAAAAATGAAATTTCATTGTACATTGATTTTCAACCATTATACTTTATATATTAATAATATGATTTCTTTTTTTGTCAATTAGCACATTAAATAACAGACACATATTACCTAAGTCACTTATCCTCCTGGGCTGTCATTTTTGCTGGAGTGAGTCCCAGCGGTCATTGGGCAGAAGCCAGGAAACACCCTGACAGGCCATCAGTTCATCAAAGGGCAGACAGATACCTAGGGGCAAATTAGGACCTTTAGTTGGCCAGACTGCATGTGTTTGGACTGTAGCAGGAAACCCATGCAGACATGATGACAACATGCAAACTTGACACAGACAGGACCCTGGTCACCAGGCAGGGGAATCGAACCCAGTCCCTTCTTTCTGTGCTGTTTTGCATAAAATAGTATTAAATATTATTAATTTGGAGTATTATAGTACTGTAATCAGCTGAAAGAAAATTATGGTGAGGTTATTCTCTGTTCTGAACCAATAAACATCAGCAAACAAGTAATACTCAGGTTAAGCATTGGGGAAAGGATCATTTAGAGCATGTGTCAGGCCAAAACATTGCAGACTTCAGCACACACTGCCTCATTAAACACATCTGATTCAGCTCTTTAGCTTATAGGCCAGGCCTTCATGAACTAAATTCAGAGATTTCGATGAAGGTCATAGCTAATCTCCACAGCGTTTTGATCCAGAAGGTCCCCAGTTTGACATGCCTGATGTGGAAAAAACTAGAGTGTTTGACAGTTTTGTTGATATTCAATAGCGATAGAAAAAGTTCAGTGTCAAGTTAGCTGAGACAGAGACATCGCATTGGCTGATCTCAAGAACCATTTCCACTTTACCAAATGATGTTGCAACTAACACAAGACTCAGACTGTTAACTGGTCTCAAGATTGAACTGGAATACTACAACACTATATCACAACTTGGAAGAAGTAATTAGTAATAATGGATTACCTTTTTGCGTAAGTACCCCAACTCTGATGAAGAAAAGTTTATTTTCCCATTTTGTTTGTTTTTTTGCCACTGTTTAGATTTTAGGAAATTGCTTCAGTCTGGCTGTATTGTAAAGGATGTTTCAAACAGACTTCACATTCATTCACTTACCTCACTTAATTTACAACAGCCTGTCACGTACGATTAGGGTCTTAACCATTTCCTATATAGCTTTGCCAGCACAGTAATAAAACTATGGTTTATGCATTAACGGACAAACCAGGCTACTCTGAAGATCATAAATAACCACTGGACCCCTACAGCACTTAATGATTTACAGATTATTAGTTTTATTAGCTCCATGTGAATACTGAAGGCCCAGGGATCCCCTTATCATGAACACAAGGTTAAACACATAGTGGTAACTAATATATGGTTCCAACTTCCTTCTTTTCTTACTTATTTTAATTTAAGACGTATATAATGTGCTGCTGGCAAAGTTTTTGTAGGTACAAATATGATCAGACTACATTTTGAAGCTTAAAAAACAAAACCCTCCTCACATTACTAGAAACACTTGAAAAACACCTGTGTGTCCATGTCATCTCCTCGGTTTGTGCGTGGAGCTAACTTATGTACTTATGTAAGCACTCTCTCTGTCAACAAGCTGTCATTATGAATGAATTACGAAATGTTACTGTCACATGTTACGCACTTGAGACCTAGAGACGTCACTGAGCTTCTCCTGGTCATTGCTCTGCAGCATCTAATCATTAGACACACACAGCACGTTATTATATTGCACATTGTGAATGACTCTGCACCCTGATGGACACTGATGCCTTATCTGGGTCAAAAGACAGGATAGGGTTATAATAATGTCAGCTCACTCAACCAGCGATTACAGCTATGGCATCCCCATAGCTTTGTATGAGTAAAGTATATACAAATTCACAACAATGTAAATGCCTTGAATAGGATTACATTGTTTTGCCTGGCTTTGTTACGATTTCACTGTGGAGGTCAGTCCCACCTCATTTTGTCTATCATCACTCGCAGAACATCACTGGGTTGGATTTAAAGCAGCTGTGTTCTGCATTTGCATTTGTCTTATGTTTTATCATCTCCCCTGAGGTCCATCTATGACATGTTTGTGGGTTTATTTACCAAACACATGCAGAATTTGTGTTTACATGACCATTTTCCAACCTCTCTTTAATCCAGCCAGACTGTTGTTGTTGCTGCATCTTTAAGATTGATATATGTATGATCTCTCTTGTGATTGGCTGCCCTGTATTGGGCCTCATTCAAAAAGGCTGAAATGGTCCATATTCTTTCAACATCAATGGAGGGGACTGAACTGCTGTGGGCTGCATCAGCTGATGTATGTAAATGCGTTGGTTTGTACGACATCAAACATAGCATTTCAGATAAACTGTTTTTGCATTTTAGTTTCCAAAAATGGACTGTATGGACTAGTAAGTGCTATGTTTTGAAACTTTGACAGTGTTTACACACTACCTCAAACATTTTCTTAAAAAAACAAACAAACAAACAAACAAAGAAAACACTAACCTTTTCCATGTTGGCCTTTTAAAGAGCCCTTATCCTACATTTTTCTTGTACTTTTATTCTCTGAGGTCCACTCACAATGTGTGGTTTTATTAACTGAACAAAGTCATAATTCCTTCTTACATGACCATTTTTCAAGTTCTCTTTATCCCTTCAAATTAAACAGGCTGTGCCTTTAAGACTGATATATGCAAAAAACAGTGTGGGTGAGAATGGGGGAATAAATTACAGATAATATCATAAATGTGTTAATGTGAATGTCAAACAGGGCAGTTTTACACCTTAGTTTCCATATACTGTGCTGTGAAAAAGTATCTGTCCCTCACCAGTTTTCTTCTGCTTTAGCTAATTTGTGAGATTCAAATGTTTTAGATCATCCAACTAATTATAAAATAAAAAACAACACAAGTAAACACAAAGTGCAGCTTTTAAATTATCTTTCCATTTGTTGAAGAGGAAGATTTATTCAAAACCTACATCACCCATGTGAAAAAGTAATTGCCCTCTAAACCTAAAACTAAACTGGTTGTGCTTGTGAGCCGTTTGGATCTATATCAAGGAATTCTGTCATACTCTTCTTTGCAGAATTGTTTTATTCAACTTCATTGGAGGGTTTTTGAGCATGAACTGCCCATTTCAGGTCTTGCCACAGCATCTCAATGGGATTTGTGTCAAGACTTTTACTCGGTACTCCAAAACCTTAACTTTGTTTCTTTAAGCCATTCAGAGGTGGACTTGCTTGTGTGCTTCAGATTACTGTCTTAGTGCATAACCCAATTGTGCTCAAGCTTTAGGTCACAAACTGATGGGCAGATATTCTCCTTCAGGATTTTCTGATAGAGATGAGAATTCATAGTTCCATCAATCATGACAAATCATCCATGTCCAGCAGAAGCAAAGCAGCCCCAGACCATCACACTACCACCATCATGTTTGACTGTTGGTTGACCTTATGGTGAAATACAGTGTTAGCTTTGCACCAGATGTAACAAGGCCCATGTCTTCCAAAAAGTTCCTCCTTTGACTGTTCAGTCCAAGGAATGTTAACTCAAAAGTCTTGGGGGTCATCTAAATGTTTTTTGGCAAAAACAAGATGAGCCTTTGTATTCTTTTTGATCAGCAGTAATTTACGCCTTGCAACTGTCCAATGGATACCATTTTTGCCCAGTGTCTTTTTTTACTGTGGAGTCATGTACATTGACCTTAACTAAGACAAGAAAGGCTTGCATTTCTTTAGTTGTTCGTCTGCGTTCATTTGTGACCTCCTGGATGAGTCGTCGAAGCTCTCTTGGTGAAATTTTGATAGGCTAGCCACTCCTGTGAAGGTTCCAAGTTTTCTCCATATGTGGACAATGGCTCTCAACGTGGTTCACTGGACCTTATCAATGGCTTTGTAACCCTTTCCAGACTGGTAGATTTCAGTGACTTTGTTTTGCATCTGTATTTGAACAGGTCCTATTAAAGTGATGTTTAGATTTGATAGTAATCATACCTGGGTGTGGCTAGCAACGTTTGTCATTTGAATTTGGTTGACTTGTTGATTTAGTAGCTAATAAAGTAGTGCAATACAGATCTTATGCAACTCTTATTTTATTCTTATTTTGTTGTAAATAGTCTAGAGATTTAACTGTAATTTTTATTATTTATAATGTTTATAATGTTTATACTGTTTCCTGTTTCTATTACTGAGTGCCTTACTCCTGTTACTCTGCTGCTGCTGTAATACTGTGAATTTCCCCGCTGTGGGACTAATAAAGGATTATCTTATCTGATTTTAAGCGGAAGTTGATTTTTCACAGAGGGCAAGGTAGGGCTGAATAGTACTTTTCCCTCAGTAAATGAAATTACCATTTAAAAACAGCATTTTATGTTTACTTGCTTTATCTTTGTCTAAAATTAGAAGTAGTTTGATGATCTGTAACATTCAAGTGTGACAAATATGCAAACATAGAAGAAACTGGGAAGGGGCAAATACTTTTTCCACAGTGCTTCAATAGATGGACGTGAAAGTGAACGGTATGTTTTAACATTCGGACAATGTCTACATAGTACATCATTTATTGTAGCTACCAAAACAAAACAAAAAAAAGCCAGGGAACTTGAGTTTTCTGCGTTATTGGTCCTTTAAAGCATTATTTATTTATTTATAAAGTATTAATTATTTACTTATTTCCCAGATGGATTCTATGGCCATTGCTGTGTGCCCAATATCACAGTCTGGAAATTGAGATTGTGGAGCGCATTGTTATTGTTAAGTAAGTTAAGGCACTTTAACATTTGAACACAAGGTTTATTGTTGTCAGGTGTATTGGAAATTACATTTGAGATATTAAACAGTTGTTCTTTAATCAGGTATGTAATATGAGAGGTGAGATGGGAGCAGAAGTGAGGCAAGCACCACTGCTGTTAGGGAGTTTTGCTTTGTGCCCAGTGGAAAAGGTCTGGTCCTTTCCCAATGTAATTTTATCATTTTTTCACTCTGTGTGTGGTTGTGTGTGTGTGTGTGTGGTTGTGTGTGAGTGTGTGTGTGTGTGTCCTACAGCAATCCAATTAGTGAAGGATAATAGGAGGCAGTGGCCCTTCTAATGTCAGAGTGTGAGGATCACTTCATAAGGGGACAGGCCACAGATTCCATTATACGTCTGTTTCACATGGAGCACGCACACACACACCCACACACACACACACCCACCCACACACACACACACACACACACACACACACACACACACATACACACACACCCACACCCACACACACACACAGCCATGGCCGTCCTGCCATTGGAACATGTGTTTAGAAGCACGAAGGACTTTTTTTTTTTCATTTACAAGGCCATATGTTTGTCAGTTACATACAAATTTTAATAACACTAAGACTTTACAGGCTCGATTTATGTCTTCTTTGAGCACTACATTTTGATGAATTTTGATGTATTTTTCTTCCCTCACAAAAAAGCAAACAGTCTGAGCTGCTTTCTGCTGCTTTCTTCCTCCGTTCTTATCTGGCATTCCATCCTCATTACATTTTACAGGGGACAATAGAGAGTGTCCTGCCCAGCTGTCTCACTGTGCTGTATCAGAACTGCATGATCTCAGACTGCAGGATCCTACAGCGGATTGTAAGGACAGTTTAGAAGAGCATCAGGGTCTCTTTACCCCCCATCAACAACCACTGCATTCGCAAGGCTGCCAGCATGAACTCTTCACCCTGTTCATGAACTCCATACAGCAGACCTTGAGATCTTTCTGTACAGTTTACAGCAAAAATGTTTGCCAGAATCAACAAACCATGTAATCTGAACAGGGGTGATCAAACTTCTGCAAACAACTGTACTATTTCAGGAACAAATACAGAAAACAGTCATTACTGTTAAAATACTGTCAAAATGCCATAAACACTATAAAATGGTGTAAACACTATGAATGCTGAAACACTATAAAAGAGTGGAAAGAGTGAATGACTAGCCTAAGCATAGTCACCATAATCATTTCAGACCAAAAATGGTATCTAAATAAAGCCTGTCCTGGCCTGTCTCTAGCCAAAGCCTTACTTTACACAAATGGTCTCATAACAGCACAGTGCACTTTCTTTCTGCCCCATAATGGGCAGATACACTCTTAAAAATCTTAAATGGATCTAGGCTTGGACACATGGTTCTCAGAAAAATCTCGTTTTACAAAAACTGTTGGGAATCATGAGTGGTTCTTCTGCGGCATTGCTCCAAAGAACCCTTAAATGGCATCTTCATTTTTAAGGGTGAACAGGAGCTCCATCTATACTCCTCTCTCCAGAATGCTGTCCTCAGGCATATTCGATGAATTTGAAACTGCATTATATCCAAGAGCAGCACACTGTGCATCACAATCGCTGCAAGCACGCCAGAGGTCACTCGTTCTGCTGATCACAGGCTCCTGCACATGATGGGCAGACAGATCAAACACAGCCCCATTAAAAGCACATGAAAAATAATTCCACTTCTCAAGGAAGATGAAAGCGAGAAAACTCTGATAGAAGGAGGGCATGTATCGGTTTGTCTCTCACGTCCCAACAAATGCTGACACTTTGCTGGGAGAAGGCCGGATGTTATGCTAATCGCACACGCTGCCGTGTTTGAGTTGTTAACAAAGTGAGAGATAACATGAGGATGAGCATGAGCTTCACTTTTTGAAAATAGAGAATGAAAAGAACGGGCCAAGGACACCAAAGTTTCAAACTTAAATAACTGGTATTACTTTGTCCAGTGGTCATATTCACTTTTATGTTGTATGTTGTTGCTTAACTTGTTATTTATCAATGAGTTTCAGACTCTGAATTGCAGTATTGGTTAAACATTTAGACATACCTGATTCAATGTATGGTTTTGAATTTAAAGCTCCCTCACTCACTCACTCACTCACTCACTCACTCACTCACATTTAGCAGGCTGAAACTTCTCCACAAGGGGGTGCCTTTAGCAATCAAATGGCTTTTGATGCTTTACATCAATGATACTGTGTTCTTGTTTACAATCTTACAATATGTTAGCTTAAAGGTTAAACAGAAAAAGGTTAACTTGATGCCTACACATTATTGCTGTCAAAAAAAAACAAGCAAACAAACTCCTGTCTCTATTTTTGTTGATTGTTTTGGCAGCTGTCCTTTACATTGTGTAAACATTTCATGACAAACAGACCAATGGATTTAGAACAAAACCTCTTTACATTAACTGAGTGTTGTGAAAAAGTTTTTGCCCCTTCCCAATTTCTTCTGTTTTTGCGTATTTGTCACACCTGAATATTTAAGATCATTAAACTACTTTTAATATTAGACAAAGATGATTTGTAACACTAAAAAAAATATTTTTAAAATGATGATTTCATTTAATAAAAGGAAAATGCTGTTCAGTCCTACCTGGCCCTATGTGAAAAAGTAATTGTCACCTTAGCTACTTAATTGACCAGTTAACCAAATTCAATTGACTATTGGGCTCAGTTTCACTAGCCACTCCCAGGCATTACTGCCACACCTGTTGAATCTAAACATTACTTAAATAGAACTTATCCGTCAATGTGAAGCCGGCTAAAAGCTCTCAAAAAGCAACACATGATACCACGTTCTAAAGAGATTCAAATACAGATGCAAAACAGTCACTGAAATTTTCCACTCTGGAAGGGTTATAAAGCCATTAATAAGGTTCTGGGACTTCAGCTAAGCACAGTGAGAGCCATCGTCCACAAATGGAGAAATCTTGAAACAGTGGTGAACCTTTGCAGGAGTGGCCAACCTACCAAAATTCCACCAAGACTGCATCTACAACTCATCCAGGGGGGTCACAAATTTACCCAAACAGACACCTAAAGAAATGCAGGCCTCACTTGCCTCAGTTAAGGTCAATGTACATGATTCCATAATAAGAAAGACACTGGGCAGAAATGGCATCCGTGGAAGAGTTGCAAATCACTGCTGACCAAAAAGAACCCAAAGGCTTGTCTTTCATTTACCAAAAAAACATCTAGATGACCCCCAAAATGTTCAAAATAATATTCTGTGGACTGATGAGTCAAAGGTGGAACGTTTTATTTCAGATGGGTCTCATTACATCTGATGTAAAGCTAACACTGCACTCGACCATAAGATCATCATACCAACAGTCAAACACGGTGGTGGTAGTGTGATGGTCTGGGGATGCTTTGCTTCTGCTGGACCTGGACAATTTGTCATAATTGATGGAACCATGAATTCTTTTCCCTATCAGAAAATCCAGAAGGAGAACATCTGCCCATCAGTTTGTGACTTAAAGCTCAAGTGCAGTGGGGTTATGCAGTAAGACAGTGATCTGAAGCAAAATTAAGGTTTTGGAGTGGCTGAAAAAAGTCTGACTTGAATCTCATTCATGTGCTGTGGCAAGACCTGAAACAAGCAGATCATGCTTAAAAACCCTCCAGTGTAGCTGAATAAAAAAAAAATAATTCTGCAAAGACAAATATGCTAGAATTTCTCCACGGTGAGGAAATCTCATCTCAAGTTATAGCAAATGTTTGATTGCAGTTGTTACTGCCAAGAGTAGCACAATGAGTTATTAGGTTCAGGGGCAATTACTTTTTCTCATGGGTGCTGTAGGTTTTGAGTAAACCCTTATCTCAATGAATGGAATCATTGGAAAGCTGCATTCTGTGTTTACTCATGTCATCTTTATCTTATGCTAAAATTAATTTTATGATCTGAACCATTTCCATATAACAAAGTAGCAAAAATAGAAGAAAATAGGCGAGAGGCAAATACTTTTTCACAGCACCATACTTCAAAAGTTCAAGTCATTTTTGTTTTCTACTGTAAAATTACTAGTTTGGAGATGCTTGTCTGAATATTCTAGAAAAAAATATAAGTCTTGGAAAACACTGTGTGGCTGACACTAATCTGACAGTTTGTCAATAAAAGCTAGTAAACTTAAAATTAAGCTCTTTTCAGATGAAGCACTTAAGACAAGCATCTAAAAATAGACTATCATTTTCAACTACTCACTCTACCACTCCACAGGAAGAAATACAAAACAACATCACATCAGACAATGGGAGTGTGCTACTCGAGGATAGATTTGTTACAGGATTGTGTTGGATTTTTTCCTTATTTCAGGTCCTGGGTTCAGTTTGAGCAGTTCAGGTAAGCTAAGTTCTAAGAGAAGCAGGTAGACGAACTTCCAGGAATTCTAAACAGTCAGCAGGTCTGTGTGGAATCTGAAATGCGTCAGAGTGCAGTTTTTGGAGGAAAACTGTAACCATAGAAATAGAGGGCAATGACTCATTTCAGGTCGGAGATTGATTGTGGGAAGGCTTATACTTTGTGGTGTCATTTTTGAAGGAGCTTTACACATCAAAACACGTGATTCCTTACTTTGCCCTCAGTTTGAAGAAATTTAGCCAACATTTCCTTGCATTTTCATTTTGTTGAGACACAAAAACGCAACAGACATGATCTTTGGTTTCAAGAGGATGCAAATCCCAAATATTTTTCCTTTTCTAATGGACACGCATGTTGCTTGCATCAGGGGTGTCCAGTCTTATCCGCAAAGGGTCATTATAAAAAAAAAACCTGCAGCCACACCAACCCTTTGTGGATGAGATTGAACACCCTTGGCTTGCATGATGTCAATTAAACGGCTATTCGGCTGTTGATTTGTAACAAATTCATTTAGAGTGTTTTGATGCAACAGGAACCAGAGGTAGCAATGTCAAAACAAAAAAATAGCCATTTTATTTACTATCCAAAAACAAAAGAGAACCTACATGTGTTCTGTTCTCACATGGAATGTTGATGATAAGAAAATAGAAGAAAATAGAAGAAGAAAAAAGTTTTTCTTTAAATACTATTGTACCCTGCACCCTTTAACCATTAAGGATAAAAAACACACATTTGAGGCCTGATGTTTTTCTCTGAATTATTATAAAACAGCGTCACATTTCTAACCATTTAATATCTTTCTGCGAGGGAGTTTTTTTAAAGGCATTGAAATCTTCAGACGTCTGGTTGCTATCACCACCACTGTGAACAATTCTGACGTTACGTTTTTCTAGAATGGAGCATTTCACATCAAACCACTTTCAATGATTTTGTTTACTTCTTAAGCACAAAAATGTTGAAAAATTGAAGCATTCCACTTCCACATTAGTGTTAGTCCCCACTAATATGCCACATATTATCATCCCCTCCAGTTTCACCACAGCATGTTTAATGTGACTCATATCCATCCTTCTGTGGCAGGGTCCAGGCAGCTATGATTTCTTTGCATAGCATCTCTCTGTAATTACTGTTATGTGGGGTCAAAAAGGTCATAACAGTATCTCTTAATGGCTTAAAGGAGTCTTTGCAACCTCTCCATGCTCCATTGTAAGATAACCCACCTCTGTGCCAACATCCAATATCCCTTTTGCTTTGGGTCATGATAAGCATCTCCCTCATTTCACTGTCTTCACCTTTCATATGTTCTCCTTTCCTAGCTTCACCATTCTTTCATGACTTCGACATCCACTACTCCATATTTCTGAAATGCTTTATGGGCTCTTTACATACTATATTAGATGTCAAAAAACATGCCTACTTTTTCATCAAAATTTGGAATACAGTCTGAAATCCAGCTGCAAGCAGGTGCATTCCTGGATCTTTAAGCACCATTCATGTAACATTTGGCAGGTTATGCATATTCTCAGGAAACCTTGGTAGAAAGATTGTATTTCCAAAAGTGGCTTGAGTGAATTCAGTTACTTTAATGTGTCCCTGTTGCTGTCATGTGCTCAACTGTGCACACACAGCTTGTAATCTCCAAAGATAAGCATTGCTAATAGAATAGAAGCTTTGGAGCAGCTGCAAATGGGCTTGAAATCACCACTTCCAATGCCAACCGTTGGTTAAAGACGAATAGGGCTCCCCAGCACTAAGCTGTGGAGCAGTGGAACTCTTTTCTCTGGAGCGATGGAGCTCCATCCAATACCTTTGGGATGAGTTAGAGTGTAGTTTGTGATCCAGTCATGACCTCAATAATGTTCTTGCAGTTAAATGCAATCAAATCATCACAGCAATGTACCAACATCTAGTGTGAAGCCTTTGCAAAAGACTAAAGGCTGTTACTGCAAAGGCTGTTACTCCAAAATGGCAATTTTACAGCAGAGGTCAAAAATGTTTCTCATATTTAATGTAGTTAATGTAAAATAGTTTTATTCCAAGTCATTCTGGAGCATTTATATTGGTCCAGTTGTCACACAATGTAAAGGGTAGCTGGTGTGCTCATATGATAATAATGAGAATTGACATTGGTACACATACACACATACGAGCTGATTTTAAGACTGATCTCATTAATTGGAAGTCATTTTGTACTCTCTCCATTCAGCTACGCTGATTTTTGAGCTACTCGGCTGACAGTGGGATTTATGGAAAGGGTCAAGTGGAGACAAATTTCCAGTCTATGTTGCAGCACAGAGTATCCCGTGGTCAGTTTTTGGTGGAAAAGGACACTTCTGCATGTGTCAAATGTGTATTCATGCATTCTCTTTGTTCTAGGCTGAGGCAAGAGGGAGAGAGAGGGGAGAGTATGGATATGCGCAAAAGGGAGGAGAGGCTTAACGTGTGAGAGAGAGTGAGAGAGATAGAGAGAGTGTTGAAGTCCCTTTTGGAATAAGATATTCAACTGCTCATTAGGTTCAGGAGTGTTTCCATTTTGATTTACAACTTCTTGGAATGTTCCGGGACATTCTGCAAACGGATTTTATTTGACTTTAGCACTGTTTGATTGATATGAAGCCCTTTTTATCTAATCAGCATTTTTGATTTATTCCCTACGACAAGAACCATCTCCTCATGCACATGTGCAAGACATTTGGTTTATAAAAAATGGATAGAAATATCAAGGAATCAGGCAGGCAGAAGTCAGGAAGCAATCTGTCTCCATAACAGAAATGCATAAACATTAGAATCTGGTGTAAATGTTTAAGCTGGACTGTTGCAATTACCCTACAACGAATACCTGAATTGAAGTGTTTGACAGTTTTATCACTTCTTTTCCCTACTAATCCCTACCTTGTAAATGTTTGGTTAAAATAGTCCCAGTTTGCAATCGTAGAAATGAAGATAGTAAGTGTACGACTGTTTAAGGAAAAGCGAAGCAAATCAGAAAGGGATGTGTAGGGAATAATATAAACATAGGGCAGTTCATCCAGGCTTAAGGAAACTGGTTTGAAGAAGTTCAGATCTGTCTGCCTCACACACACACACACACACACACACACACACACACACACACACACACACACACACACACACACACACACACACACACACACACACAAAAAATAACATCTGGGGAGGAAAATACAACAATATTTGATTAAAGCATCTTTTTTTTATTAGGTTTTAACATTATCCATTAAACCAATTTCCCTGAGATGTCATGTGATTGTACTGCGTGCACAACGAAATCAGTAATCAAATCAAAAATATTTAAGTCCATATTCCTGCTCTACCACATAAACTCATTCTCCCCTCTGAACACCCACTATTAAAAGTATCCTCACTTCCCCCAAGAACTAACCATACGAAAGAGCCCTTTATCAGTAGTATCGAGACAGAACTATTTATTCCACAAGAACTTGCGAACCAAAGTATAGCAAAGCCTTCGCAATTTGTATCCCGATTGCACCACTTCATACCACAGGTTGTCATCTTGGTTCAAAATAACTGTCTAGACCCCGTAATCACAAGGGCATAATTAATGTCTAGATTCTGTATGTTTGGCTGTGGAGCAGTGAAACTGCACTGGAGTGACGAAGCAACATTACCATGAATTGGAGTGGCATTCCAAACAAACAACATCAGCTTCTGATTTCACTAATGCTTTTGCAGATGAATGCAATCAAATCCTCACACCAGTGCTCCAACATATAGAGTAAAGCCTTCCCAACAGAATATAGACCGTGGAACTTTGGCTTCAGAAGAAATAAGGCAGCAAAGCATCTCTGGAATTATTTGATTGATAATTAAAAAAAAAAAAAAAAAGATTAATGTCTTTCTACCTTTTCTTGGAGAATGCATCTCCATCTGATTCAGTAATAACATCTACCAGAAATTAACATTGTGATGGTTAAAAAGTGTAGCAAAGGTTCTATTTACAAAGACAGATTCAAGGTAGTATACTTTTTTTGAGTAGCACCCTACTTTCAGAGCAATTCAGGTGGCCATCAAGTTTACAAAGTGCATTTACAAGTATACCCTGACGTACAATCTAGGACAACAAAGCTTTACAGCAGTGGTTCTCAGTCTGGGTCCTGGAGTATCACTACCCTGCATGTTGTAGTGCTCCAGACATGTGTGGAAAGTTCATCATGTGTGTTGAGACTAGAGGAAACTAACATGCCAGACAGTGGTATTCTATCACCAGAATTGAGAACCTCTCTTTTATACAACTGGAGTATAAATATTTGTACAATAATCAGTCTAAAGCTTAAACCTAGACAAGAGTGAGCTTCTGTGTAATATTATACTGTGTAATATTATTATTCAGAAGCACACTCCTGTTTATGTTCAAGCTTTAGGCCGATTATTGTACAAGCATCAGGGATCTTCAGAATGGATGTGTGTCAGTTTTTGTGTATGAGTATGTGTGTTTGTTGATAGCTGGTCAGGTCAGCGATAGAGTGCCATGTTGGGGCTCCGGTACATGTACATGTAGCCATCGCAGAAAAGCCGCTTTGCCACGCCTTCCATCTCTCTAGGCACCTGCGCAGCCAGCTCAGCAAGAGGCATAGTGAGGTAGCGCACCACTTCTGGGCACTCCTTAACCTGTGGGACATTGTAGCCATCTTGGTCCCCTAAGATTGGAATAGAATAAGGGAAGTATATAGTTACATACATTTTACACAGAAAAAAAAAACAACAAAAAAAAATAAGATTCACTTTAATTGATTCTTTAATTGTTTAATTGATTGATGTCTTCACTTATTATCATACATACATACACACAAAAAAAAAAAAAAAAAACACAACAAACAAGTAATCTGCCCTGGGCTGTTCAAACTTTTGCATGTGATTGTATCTTAGCAGTAAAATTTTTTTGCTAGTAAAAAAAAAAAAAAAAACACAACAGCAACATTAGAAAAATTACAAACGAACAAAATACAGTAAACAAAAAACAGTAGTTTATATGTTCAAATCCACCACCAGCACCTGACTAAGCACCTGACTAAGCACCTGACTAAGCACCTGACTAAGCACCTGACTAAGCACCTGACTAAGCACCTGACTAAGAATTGATTAGCCAAACCACATACTGGGTGAGAACTGGGGTGCCACAAGGAAAGTTTTGGAAATGGTTAAGTGAACACAGACACACATAAAATCACAAATGGATTAATGTATTTGTATTTATTCTAATATAAGTGTTTGAACAAACAAACACCTACTGCCCAGATAAACAGCTTTTTAATTTTTTAGGTGCCTAAAACTTTCTTTGTGCTACAGATGCAGCTTGATGCAAAAAGTACTGACACTTCCTACCACAAACACCCTACTTGAAAGCCAAACAATGCGCCCTACTCACCCATTCGATCAGCCATGCTATCAAAGAAGATCCAGTCAGCTGTTTTTGGTCCATGTTTGACGAAGGAAACATAGTGGCTGGTCTCTATGCACAGCACAGCGAACAGCTCCAGTTTTTCTCGTGGAATGTGAGCTGAGAGAAATCCTTCAGGGAGGCCCAGGGTAGTGGGCTTATGGAACTGCCGGCAGGGGTGCAAATGGACCTGAGTGTGATATTCACATGCAACACAAATAAGTTCTTCCAAATTTCTTCTAAGTTCAGGCTGTTCTATACCATTTCTTTCTTCCAGAAAACATCTGCCCTGTATGCTGCAGACTGGGGTTTGATCCAAATCCTAGGCAAGCACCCTATGCCACATCATTGGGCAAGACTCCTAACACTACCTTTTCATGGCTTTGTAAAATGATCAAGCTGTAAGTCTGCTGGAAAAGAATAAATGTAAATGTAAAAGCATTCAATCTCTCAGAAGTTTAGAGATTTAGGACTTCATTTGACTTCAGAAATCAAAGCAAAGCGTGTGAAGAGAGATTATTTAAAGCAATGTAGGACAGGACTTGGTGTCACTTTTGGAAATTATGCAGAACAGTTGTGTGGGCCAGCAGGTTGGTTGTCAACAAAGTACATAGCTTATAGTATTATATGTTTTATTAATATGACACCAGTCATTCTGCTTTGTTGTTAAAAGCTGAAATCTGGACTGCCTGAATGAAAACACACCACGTGCACACTGTGCAAAAAGAGTCTCTGTCAGTGTGCAGCAGCAACTGAAACAGGTAGCTTAACATCCGCCTTTGCCGCTTCTTATTTGTCTTATTGCGATAATTATTATAACACTGTTGGTGTTTGTATTTTAATGCTGACCTTTAAAACATCACCATGAGAATACAATAACTGCATACTTTTTTTACCTATTGCTACATATGAAATCTGCAACTTATGTGGTGCCAGCATTGTATGTAGGCTGGAGTGTCTCAATGTTGTGCCGCTCCACTCGTCAGATCAAATATGCACCCCTGAAGAAAGGTGTGTTAACCAACCTGAGCTGAGCATGTGTCACAGAAAAGTTTGAATCCTGTACTGCTAAACACTGGATCTCCAAAGCATTCGGTGCACTCCACATGTGCCAGCTGTCCACAAACCACACACTGCTGAGGACCTGAAACATATAAATGAACAAACATGCATATAAACAGCCACATATCAGAAGGAGCATTGGCATGATTAGATGGCTATTAATGAAATCATGGCAGGCCTACCATTGGACAGAAGAGCAGTGATGTCCAGCTCTAGTGAAGGAATGATTTTTGAAAACATTTTAAACTTCTTCCCAGAGCGAGGCATGGTGAGGATCAGGCAAGAGGGCACCTGGAGTCAGAGAAGGATAAAAATAGAAGGTGAAAGGTGGGCGAAGGTTCTGGCTGCAAAACTTGTGATGTGTAAAGTACTGGTGAGAGGTAGGCATCACTGGGATTTTAGGTTGCCACATACAGTATATGGTCTTAAAGAAATGGTTCATGCAAAAGTCAAATTCACATTTTTTTAAATCTTTATTTCATTACAAGTCCTGTCATAATAAATAAAAAATATAAATAAATACAGCATTTTTGTTTTCACTTTCTAAGTTATATAACAATTCACACTGCACTGCATTATTCTTGAAGAAATTCTTTAAAGCCAGTGTTCACTTATCCTACATAAACCTCACCACTTAAGGTCAATTCCACCTTACCATTGCTAATTCAGAGGTAGCCATTTTGGTGAAACTGAATAAAAATAAATCTTTAAAACTGAACTCCAATTAACAACATGGAATCAGAAACTGGGGATCATGACTTATAATGGCCCAAACTCAGCCAAGAAATGCTGAAAAAATGTATTTTGGTGTATCTAAGTGTAGTTACTGTAATACTTCGCACTAATATTTCTGGCAGCTGACTCACTGACACTCTGGCGCTCAGTGCAGATATACAGCGCCATCTACAGGACAAAGATTCACTGCTTTCCGATTACTTCACAACACTTACACAGACAAATGACACAGTGCAAAACGTTCCATACACTACATATACTGGGCTCACCTCTGCCAATCTGAGGCCACTGTTGTAGAAAGAATGCTCCAGCAGCTGCTGAACCGTTGGTAAAACCAGAGAGTTGTTATAATCCACAAAGATTTGGTAAAAGTAACTACTTTCCACCTTCCCTCCAAATGTCTGCCTGTAACGATTATGAAGGCAAATTAAGAGAGTTTTAATGTGCAAGTAAACAAAAAAAATAAATAAATAAAAAAAAAACCAAAAAAAAAAAAAAAACACATTTTGCTTCAAGTGCAAAGGAAAAGGAAAATACGAAAAGAAGACAGACGGACAGATTGACAGTCATGTGGTGTCCTACTTACAGTTTGAGTGGCGGCTCCAGTGACAGAATGTCTTGCATGATGAGAGTAAGAAACTCTTCTGGATCTGTGTGCAGGGACAAGCACACAAGTTACTCTGCTGAGACTTCACCAAAGCTAAAACTGTTACTTTAAAAAAAGAATGGACCCTTATCTTTGATATTTTATGGTCTTCAATAGTTCATTAATGAAATAAGTAGTTCTTAATAATATGTTATTCTATTCTGAGTACACTGTCTATTTCTGTGGGAATTTTGTGTGCTGCTTTTAAGTGGGATTGGAAAACAGAAAAAAAAAAAAAAAACCACACTACTGTATAACAGAAATCATAAAGTGTAAGGCCCAGTGATGGACAGTAACAAAGTAAACTTTTTCAGTTATTAGTTATCAGTTATTAAAGTAGCATTTGTTTAAGTTTTACTTCTCACGCCACTACATTTTCAATCCTGCTTCTCACTCCACTACTTCCTACAGCTTGTTACTGTTAGTGAGAAGTGGGGAAAAAAGGATTTTCTAAACTATCCAGCAGAATATGATGTGCATTCAAAATGAAGTAAACCACTCATAAAGCAACTTTCACTAAACCCCTTCCTTAAATACCAATCACCCAGTCTTTGTCTAGTAACTCAATAGGCCTGGGCGCCTCAAACTTTCAGAATTTAAAGACATGTCACAACCTTTTGTGGGGTAATTTTAAACGGAAAACCCAGTGATAGAGAGTTTGGAGGGGGAAGTGAAATTCATGAAACAATAATAATGAAAGCCGTTTCTGATTAATGAAACTAACTTTAGTTTTAAAAAAAAACAAACAAAAAAAACAGTAAAGTTTGCCAATAACTCTATTGCCTATAAGTCTGCAGGCACACAAACCTTAACAGAAATGATTTATCAAAACAATAGCACATAATAAATAAGTTAGCTAGACTCACAGTACCTTTCATTTTAATACAGTTAAAAGCAAGGACTTTAAAGCAAGTATGTGCAGAGAATTTTTACTCTACTTATAATCAAGTTGTAGAAAGGGTATTTCTGTTTTCACTCAACTGCTGGATGTGTGTAAATCATGTGTCATGATTTAATAATAATGCATCATATGACGCAAATTTTACCTTTCTCATCTGTGGTGTAGCTAGGAGAGTGGCCTCGGTCCTGCAACTGCTGGCGAAGCTTCATCACGCTGCGGTTAGCTACAAAGCCCTCGCTGTAAACGCACACAGATGCAAACTTATCTCTCCAGTAGTAATGATACTGAATGATTCTGATGGTTCTGCCTTAGTCTCTCTCATGATGGAATATGAGTAAGCAAATAAACAAAGAGCATCAAACACATGTTTATGTTTAAACAGTGTGATCCGCACAAAATGTACCTGCGCAGAGGACACACAATGTCCCTTCGAAGGGTTTTCTGGATGGGTTCTTCATTCTGCTTAGTGACTTTAAATAGCAAAGAGTCCAGTACTGATGAACAGGAAAACAGACTAGGAGAGAGAAAGAGGTGCAAAGAGTAAAGACCAGTACAGAGCTTCCCAAGCACAGATACTGGACATCTAATTGGGTTTTTCACTCAGGGCTTTCAGCAAATGGTGTTTAATAGGCCCATGCTATGGCAAACCAAATTCTTCTTGCGTTTCTTTAAATAACTCATTTGATGTAGTATGTAAACAGTGTTAGAGTATTAAAACATACCATTCAGACCCCATTAAGCACTTTATTTGTAAGGTCACAAACCCAACCAATTTACATATAATCCTATTCAGCCTAAGGTGATTTGGCCCGCCCATTAATCCAGAAATCATAAGAAGTGTTTCAGTCCAGACTGCTGTTTGAATGAATGGCTTTTAGAAGGGCCAATAACATGGGAAACTGAGGTTCAGTGGCTTTTCTGGAAAAAAAAATCATCTGTCAAATTCAACTTTGCCAAGTTTAAGATGTAAAAACAGCATATTCAACATTATGTGATGTCATCAAAACTGTTGCATTTACATATTTCTGTCTACTCAGGTTACAGACGTTTAGCTCAGGCAATTCAGGCTGAAAGTATGGGGAAAATGCACATTGTAAAAATCAATAAAGGGTCAAAAATTCACCCACATATACTATTCTCTCTAATTTTCGCTGTAGGAGTGGAAATGGTCTGTTTTAAGGGGAATGAAAGCATTCCCTATAAATCAATATTCGTGTTAACTAAATATTAGGTTTCATTAATAGGGCTGCATGATGCATAAGAAATACATTGGGATTATATTGTCACATATTGAAATTGCTGTATGTCTAGTAATATATTAAAACATTCTGCCAAACTGCTATGATTAAACACTGGCCTGCATTATTTTACACTCACAGAAACTCATTCGGAATATCTGGGATTGGTCTTAATGCTCACAGTACACAAGAACACCCTGTAATTTGTAAATGGGCCAATTTGCAGCCTTCTGCAGCATTAATGAAACAAAGGCCAAGATGACAAATTAAAGATTAACAAATGATACAGAATGCGGTCCTAAAATATTAGGGAAAGTCCTAAAATAAAAGGGAAATTAATTTATTTGTCTGAAGATGAGTTTGAACCTGAAAAGGGCAGAGTCCATGTAGCAGGAGTTACAGTGACCCTGGATACCCTTCATCCTTCCAGTCAAAACCTTCAGCACATCCTCAGATCCAACAGGTGGGACACTGTCCTGCACAGCTGATGCACCCACCCCATCATGACCTATGATATAAACAGAGATATTGAATCACACAAAAAATCTCCATCACTCATAGTAGTGCTTATGGTATAAAACTGTATAAGAAACCTACTGAAATGTCCACCCAGAAAACGGGCATCAGGCTGACAAGAGGTGAGTTTCACAAACAGACCACGTTTTGGCGGACATGTGAAAAAGCGATGATTTTTGAATGTACCATCATTCACTCCACAATCCTCTTCCTGAAACAGAGACATGTGACAGCACTAATGAGTCAGATCTCAGATCAGTGAAAAATAAACTGTACTTTTTTTTTTTATAAATTAACCCAGGGGATTTCCCAAAAGGCAACACTTCCCAGAGTTAACAGAGGAGGTCAGTATTGTTCAGTACCAGTTCCAGCCCAGCCATGAGTTCAGGCTTTCCAGGGAGACAGCCAATCCAGCGGACAGTTCCATAGGCAGGTCCTTTCCCCAAATTCACCTCCACCATGGAATTCTTGCTTATGTCTGCATTAATGCCCAAAGCCATGGCAATTTCTGGACTTTCTGAAGTGTCCTTTCTTTCTGTTTCATCTTTAGATAAAACATTAATGTTATTAAACCAGGAGCTGGTAAAGCTGTTTAATTCATCTTTACACTATATTTGTTTCCATTAGAATACAGTAGTCACAACCTACGGTGCATCAACTGTAGAGGTCTTTAAAATAATCAAAAGAGATTTTTTTGAATTGTAAGAAATTCCAGCCATCATAAATTACATCAGTTAAAACAGCTTGTAGCTACAGTCGTGTGTCACTCACCTTTGTTTAAATCGTCCTCTTTATAAACATACTTCACTGACACGACTGTCTCCCCTCCGTCCCTCCCATTTTCATCCCTTTCCTGTGAAGATACAGTAGGCAAGCTTGAGACTTAATGCTACAAGTGCTCTCAATTTCTAAGAGAAGGAGGCTTAGTGACTTACTGTTGAGATGAGAACGGTGCCTTTTTCCTCATCTAGCTTCACAACCATGCCATGGCGATGTTCACTACCAATAAAATAAACTACACGGTCTCCAACAGAGAACTTCTCTATGGGAGTCTCAGGTAGGCCAGACAGAGTTGCATGGCAAAAGCATGATGGTTTGGTATGCATTGGATTGATTCTGTTAAAGGGGGCAAAAATACCACAATTCTTCTGACATGTAAAAAAGGTTTTGAACTGGTAGGTTCCATCATTCTCGCCTTTCCCCGTGTCTTCTCCCTAAGAAAGGCATTGCAATCCTTTAGTAAATTATTCTCATCATGAAATACGTCACTCACGCACACACAGAACAAACTGACACCCCACCTGTAGTTCAACTCCAAAATATACTCCTGCTATGGGATCTATTACTGGTTCTTTGAGCCTGCCGATGTATCTAACAACTCCTTTGAGCCACTCTCCGTTCTGCTCCACTCTGACTTCACAACCTTGAAGCAAGTCCTCTGCCTGCTTCAGATTCTTTGACTGTATAAATTCTTCCAGTCTCTCTTTGGGTGTCTCAAGAGCCAACAGATACTCTGCCTCCTGCTTTGTCAGTGGCTCCAGCACTTCAAGTGGCAGGTTACGATCGAATACAGAACCAAGAACGATCACAGGCAAGGTGTCACTCTTCGGGTCCTTTCTTAGTGAATATAGGTCCTCATTTATGTAACAAATCTGGCCTGCTCTGACACCATGCAAGGCAGTCGTTGCAGTAGTGATGAAATAAAGGTTCTTGCTCTTGGGGGCCATTGCTGGAAGCTGACACCTGTAAAAAGAAAAACATGCCTGGTGTGTCGTGGTTTAGACAGTAACTCCTGTAACATGGACGTGTACATTGCAGCTGGGCCCCATTCTGTTGTTTCCTCTTTCAGATTACTGCCAGTGTTTGGGAACATGAGAAAGAAAGTGAAAGTATGAAGCGGCCTAGACACGTAACGACTACTAGGCACCTGATAAAGTTATACGGTAAAACTACCAGTCTGGTAAGCCATTAATACGACATTTAGAAGAAACAATGAATAAAGAAAACACAACTGTCTCACTTTTCGGCTACACGCTCCCAGCTTACTTTCGTTTCGTCGCTCAGATCGTAGGCGTCTTCAGAGAGCAGAGACAGCGACGAGGGACTACACAACAAGCCATTTTCTCTGAACATCAGCTAGAGATGAGGAGAAAACCCTCAGGACCCGCCAATGTCCAGATGCTCTAAAGGAACGCGAGTCCTGTTCCCAGCTGATTACTCCGGCGAGCTCCTGTCGAAGTTCTCTGCAACGCGACACCGTGTGATATGTATAGCATGGCGCGCACTGTGTGGGTGCGGCGAGCGTATATAGATCATATATCCGCTGAGGGCTGCGTCATCAGCACGGGCCTCGGGCGCTGTTTGAATACGATGGTGTTTTGGATCCAAACATGGCAGAACGCGAAGCTTTACAAAGAGAAATCGAGCAGCTTCAGAGTGAGTGGATTCGCGCTAGCTCTGTTTTATGGGTTGGCTGGCTGTCAGCGACCCTGTCAACCCACTTTTCCAAACCAGCACCGTTTACCCGCTTCTTCAGCCTCTTCCGTGGTTACGCTTTTACCGTATCGGTTACGTAGCGTTGTCCTGTTCTAAGCCACTTTTAGCTTGCTAGCTAACTAACTTGTTTTGATACGCATGTCTAGTAAAGCCTTTAGAGTGACCGCCATGAGGATCTTCACACTGTTGTCGTGCCGGAGATTATATTTCAGTGTGTTTCCAGAAACGCGACTAGGCATTTGAATCTAACGGTTACGTAGACTGTGTAGGGAGGACGCCCCGTTTTGTTATGGCTCTTGTTAAAAAGTATTCAATCGATCTGTGTGTAGTCACGACTAAATATCATTCAGTAATTCATTTGCAGGTTAAGTGTAAGTGAATTGGGTTTACAGTACTGCGGCCACTGTCAATCAGAAGAAACAGTTGCAGTGTGTTGGGTGGAAAGCTTGATTCAAATCAGTCCATTTGGCCCTGGGTCTGGACTTTGGACACCACTGGCCTAAGTTGACATGGTGATTATTTTTGCTAAGGTGTGGCCACTAATAACTATATCGAGGCCACAAGTTATGAGAAACTCATCTTGTGGCCACAGTATATTAATGAGTGGCTTCGTATTTACATGATATGCAATATATTTTTTTCTGAGGTCCGATTAGTTGGAACAAAAGATTAAGGCCCCAGTACTGACACATTTAAAAACATCAAGGAGTTTGATAAAATATCTTTCACAGTATTTATTTCTCCTGAAAGTTGATACGTTGGAACAGAAGAAACTTTGAGAACAATCATTTTTTCTCGTGATAAAGTTAAAGGAGGCTAATTACGCTGTCTAGATTGGTCATGTTTGTAAGCCGGCTTGATAAAGCTAAACCACCAAACTAAGGGGACAAAATACTTTAAGATGTACCAACTTGAGTTGGTAAAGCTGGTAGACCATCACAGTAAGGGCAAAAACATACTTTTATGTTCGTCTACCAGGTCAATATTTTGAGTTGGCCAAGCTTTTTTCAGCAGGTTCATTGGGGCTAATTTTCCTGGTGTTCAGTGTCCAACTGGAAATTTAGAAATTTAGTCGATAATATATTGCCTACCATCGTGTTCTGTGCTTGCTGCCATGGATATGCACTCGTTCCTAGACACCTAGTTAGGCCAGCTAGCTAGCAATACAACAATTGTGTGCATGTTATTTTTTATGCTTCTTCAAATTCGTTCTTTGTTCTGGTAAAAGGCTTAAATATATTTTTTTTATCTGGTTGGTTTTTCTAATATTGATTTTACCAAATCCTGCCTTTCACCCAGTGACAGCTGGGATAGGCTCCAGCACCCCCATGACCCAGAAGGAGAAGTGGCTTAGAAGATGTGATTAAATAGAGCATAAACCTAATAGTGAGAGATGCTATTTATATTAGTCATCTAAATATCCATCTTAAAACACTCATTCTGTTCTTGCAGACCTTATTAAGAACCACAAGAGAGTTCATGGTGATGCCCCATCAAGCTCAGCTCCATGGTTTTCTTCAAAACATAGCCTGACTAGAGGTCGAGGGCACCGCCCAAGTTACAGTCACTCTTACTCAAGTGAGCACCAGCCTTATGCACCTCATCCTACTAGCCATTGGAGAAAAACCTACTCTCTCAACAACAAGACCACCAGAGCTTCTGGAGGAGGATCCTCTCAGCTTTCTGAGCCTCATCTGGACAAGACTCAGCTTATCAGTTCTGTACCCTCTATTGCTGGCTCACTTGTTGGCGGTAAGGTTTTTCTCAAGGGGGCGACAGAGGCACAGACTGTTAAGGGCAGCACAGCACCTTTACAGAATATAACTGGAAAGGAATCATTATTGTCTGTTCCAGCCACCAGTATAAACAGGACAGTATTAAAACCAACAAGGACTAAGACTGAAATTGGAATTAAGTCAAATGCAGAACTGGCAGGGTCTTCTGCATTAATTGACAGTCAACAGAGTAAACGAAATGAAATGAAGACAAGTTTAAACGCCACAACGAAAACTGCATCAGATATGATTTGCGACACAGCTACCTCATCTGTCCCTTCATCTGAGGGGACTTGTGCCTTTAATAAAAAGAATACTTTAGCCCAACTGCAAGCAAAATCACACTTCACCAGCAGCGTTTCGTCCAGAAGGACCGTGATAATGACAACAGCCTCTGAGGAGTTTTCTTCAGGCCAGGCAGTCCCTCCTAGGGCATGCTCTAGTCCTGCAGCAAATCTTAAGCTTAAATCAGACTCAACAATACGGGTGCATACAGTTTCCTCTCCCCATAAAAAATCACAGTTTACCTGGGTGAAGAGTCAAGGGACTAAGAGCAGCCAGCCCTCTCCAACCTCATCTTCAGTTTCCACTGCTACAGCTGTGGTGGCCAGCATCAAGCCCGTTCATGGTTCTAACAAGAAGATACAGCGAAAGCCTAGTCTTTCCTCAGGCCCTCCTAAGACTTCAAAGTACTCTTGGGTGTCATCCTCCTGCTCTACTACAGCAGCTGCCAAAGTAACTCCATCAAAACTGCCAAACAAGCAACTTTCTCCCAAAGCTCTTAAGGTGCTTGGAAAAGCAACAAAGGAGGGACTAGACGGGACAAAAAAACTCGCTTCTACACCTTCGACACCATCAAAGCGGACTAAAGTTAGTGGAGGGACTTCCACACCTCCAGTCAGCCATGCCAATCGTTATTGTTGGAAGGCCGCTGCACAGAGCTCTTCCACGGTTTTGACTGGGTCCACCCTGAGGTCTTCCCGAAAGGGATCATTATATCGGTGGACTGCTCAGAAAGAGGGAAAAGATTCAGGCCTTGGACCGCATCCATCACGAGCCCAGCAAAACCCTTCCATCACTCATCTTTCCAATAGTGGATTCAAGCTAAGGAGCAGAACCAAGATCATCAGGAGGTATAGCAACAGGTAAGAATTGTAATAAATACTTTTGTCTCTTTACTTGTTTAATAGTGAAACTAATGAATATGACAGTCTTTTGTCCTGATCAAACCAATGTTGGTTATGATGATGTTACAGCACAAAGGACTCTTTGACCCCTTTGTAATGTTTTTGTTCGCTGGAAACTGTTAGCACATTGACTCATTTCTTATGGCTTGCTTTTGTTGTATGTAGTATAATTTGTAAAATATGCCTGAAATGATGTGAGAAAAAAAATCTTAATTTAAAAGACACCATTGACAGGTCAGAGGTTTTGGTGAGAGTTTTTTGAATCACGCCTTGCATCTTTCTTTCTTTATATATAGACGTTACATATACAGGTTCAAATAAAAGGTCTGGCTCAGTGTTTAGGTCTCAAATGCAAAATAAACATTATAATCAACAACAGTAGATAATTCACTTACATGTTCAGAAGACTTGCCTTTGACAAGTTTTGCCTGAGTTCTCTTGTTGCATCCAATTGCATTTACACCAAAACTTACCTAGTGTGACTTTGAGTCTTTTTTTATGACTGGGCCTGTTACGTATAACATGATTCTCTGCATTTTGTTCTTTGTTGTGATCAGCCTTGGGCTCATAATTGATATTATCAAATACTTAGATCATTTTAAATAAGTGCCAGTACAATGCAAGTTATGTATTTTTTGTTCTTTTTTTATTGCATTGCTTTAGTTTTAACATTCCCTTCTGTAGTCTTTCTAATCTGTGCCTGGTTATGGTTAGTTTACAGTTGAAAAGACTGCACTTAATTATAGACTGTAAAAGCAGAATGCCACAAACTAATTCACTGCACTCATGCATACTGAAAAATGAAATAAAGAAATTTAGAACTGCTCTCCAGTAGAGAGTGAAATAAATGAGCTTGTCTAGAAGAAGGGTGTGAGTGTGGCAGGTCGTCAATATTGTGCTTTCCACCCAAACACGCATGAAGAACCGCTAGGTGTTAATAACTGAATTCGGATCACAATAATATTGATTACTGTGAAAATTCTGCAGACAATATTTGTTTGTCTAAATTTACATTTTTTACCTTTTAATATTAATTTCAACTCAATATTCAGTTAAAAGATCTTATTTCTGTGGGGCTCTGACACGAAAGCCCCATACATGTATCTGTTTTATTACAGTTAGAGCTTAAAATATTGCCCAATATTATCTATAAATACTGTGGATTAATCAGTATAGCCAAGAGGTTGGCAAAAAAAACCTCTGAATATAAATATTGCCAGTATTTCCAAATCACTGTAAAACTCTTGGACTTTTTAGATGTGAGGCACCTCATGGATCTTGTATGGAGCTTGTAACTCACATTCTCACTTGCTTGCTCACTCACATTTAACAAGACTGTCCACAAGGGAAAGGTACTGGCAGTCTGTTAACTTCTCTGTGTCCAGACCGGCAGGATGTCCTATATTTGGATGCACAAATCAATCTGGATCTAATTTGATTAGATCTAATAAATGGATCCAGTCGAATCCTACATAAGGTTGCGTATGTAGGGAATATGCAATGATGCTGCTACTGCAGTGCCAAAAACTGTTTATTACTTAAATCTTGGAGGGTTCATTTAGTATATTGAGCAAATTTGGTAAGTTGGGCAACAACCTTTATGAGCTGAAAAGGCCTTTGAGGACACATGAGAAAGGCACGCTTTCTTTAAATTTATCGCAGGGATGAACTGACCATCGGGAGGACTGGGAGAATTCCTGGTGGGGAATTGTAACTCACATTCTTTCTCATTCTCCCAGTGGCCCACTGGGAATTCTCTCAGTCCCACGCTTCTTATGCTGCTGTAGTTCTGTAGTTGTACAAGATGAATGGAGACCGCCTGGGACTAACGGCATGTGGCAGACTACAGGATACTGGAGTGCATGTATCTACACATGCTGGGGACCCACTGCATTCTCATTTTGTTAGCATCGGCCAGTCAAGCAAATACTGCTGCCCCAGAACAAAGCATAATGACGAACAACTGGGAAAGTTGTTAGAGTGATGGAGAGAATAATGTTATAACGCAGATAATGTCAGTGAAGAAAACTGATGAAAAAGAGGTTATTGACAGAAAAACAGTGTTTTCTTTAAAAAAATCTCTGAGAATTGTGATTTGCAAATTGGACAGATATGACTACAATGAAAAAATAACCTTGTTAACCTATTACTTAGTTACCCTGATTTAAGTGTTTACATTCTGAGGCCACAGAATGTGCAAAGCTGGCTCAACTGCAAGCAGGGCCACAAGATGGCAGCAGACTAAAACCTATTGACTTTGAATCTGCATTTCAGTGAATTCAGCCTTGAGTAGACTGCCTGGCTTAGGACCATAATACGCAATACTGTGACCAAACCCAGTCTTTCACCCAGACTTTTCTCTGTTCTCAGTAATCCTGCTCCAGAGAAGAGACCCAGTCTCTGTGTGGTGACTCTGAGGAGTCGATATTCACTGAGGAGGAAGACACACACTTCTGTCAGGACTCCGACTTGTGCCAAACGAGGCCAGTCCAGAGCTCTCGTCTCCATCGGCAGACACAAGCTGCGGCGCCTCTCCTCCTCTGCTCCCTCCACTTCTGCATGGACCTTGAGAACGGGTAGGTCTATTATAACTCAAGGAAATAGGTGCTCCAGTAGCTGAATTTGTCCAGTAGAGCATGAAAGTGAGTAGAAGTAACAGGACAATAGTAAAATGAATTCACTACATGAACAAGTTTTCACAGAGAAACCAAATATTTGTTTAAATTGTTTACATCAATTCACCATAATGTATTGACCTGAAAAATGATGGCCCCCTGTGCTCAACCTAACATTGATGTTACTGGAAATAAAGAGAAAAATCCAGATCAGTTGCTAAGGGTTTTTTCACATTTCAATAGTAATTTTATTCACCATCCTACTCTGAACAAAGGTGTTGTTGGCCTCTTCAGGTACTACACCAGCGCACTGAACTGGACATAGGCCACTTTGAATCACATACACTACGCAAGGAATTATGGGGTTTACAATCAAATAATCATTACTAGAATTAATCGGATATAAAAATATGTATTATAAATTGGTTTATTTCTCTTTAAAACAAAACCAATGAATGAATTAATTGCATGCTCTGCTGTGTGGCTGGACAAAAGGGGCCTTATGGGCCACAATGGCCTGTTTGGATATGATGCCAATGCAAGCTATAGGTCTTCTTATGCATGAATGTTTGAGCCTGCATAATCGTTCTTCCCTTGGCTTCTTTTTTACTTAATTGAACAAATTCGGGCTCAAAAGAATTTTTCAAGATTTTACATTTTAAGCTTTCAAAATATCGCAGGCATGTCATTAAATAATCCACTCATAAATGACATGAAGGAGCTGCTATTTTTTTCCTCCTTGCTTCTTTTTGTCAGACGTGTAACGTTACTATAGCATTGCTTTGGCTGTCCTCAGCATTTTGATGTTCTGCGCATGCAGGTGGTTATCCGACACAGGCCCCGATCCACAATCCGTTTTGCTTTTTTCAGTCTCCTAGTAATTAGATAATTAGGCCCCGATCCACAATCCGTTTTGCTTTTTTCAGTCTCCTAGTAATTAGATGCTAAAGCACAAATACAGTTTGACTGACTTGAATGATTTTAAAATGACCTTATTTATGTATTTTCTCAAAGGAGCACTTTCTACTCAAGACATTGCTTTGTATAGTAATTAAAGCATTTCTGCTTTAGTTTTAATTCAGGCTTTTCCAGTCCTCATCGCAGAGTAATCCATACATATTTCACCGGTTTCCTTGCTGATGAGTGTAGCCAGGTGTTTTGAGAATAGAGAAGACTGAACTCTGCAGTGCATGAGAACTCCAGGTCCAGGGCTGTTTGTACACAAGTCACAGAAAGGTTGATGATGAAATGGCAGACAGATACATTTTGTTCTCTGTGTCTGAACGTATGAGAGAGATCTGTCCAGGAAAACAAATAGATATACACGCACCCTCTGTGACTAATTGGCATAATGAGCAATTAGTGCAAAAACAGGCTGGAAAATTCATTAACTGTTTGTGTCCCATATGTTAACATGGGAACGTGAGGGTGTGGCCTGCCTTGGGTATATGCATTTGTTATTTGGTGTCTTAGGTCAGGTCATGAATTATGGCATTCATTTTATGCTAATTTTTAAATAGTTGCAGAAGATAACTGATTTTCCTTAAGGATCAGCCTACACAGTGCTGGGTAAACTTTTATTGACTTGTACAAAGACTTGTCCAGTAGAGGTCAGCATTCCTCCTTTACCTGTAGTTGTATAGCTGTGCTGGTCGGAGTGTGAGGGTGCTGGCCTGGGGGCAGTGGTGGAGGGGGGATTAATTAATTGTCCACTCCGGCTGTGATGGTGTACATGTGCCGATAGTGGGTAATTTGCAGCAATGGCGCGCTGAATGTAGCTACGCTATCAAGCCCTGCCAGCTCTCGCACTCAGTAGATAAAAAGGAGCTAATGCATAATTATCCTTTTGCAAATTGGATTGTTTTAACGAACTGGAGAATATAGGCCTGACTTGATTTAAAGCAATCACTGTTTTTACAGCCCACTCCCTCCTCCCATAGATAGTGAGCAAGCAAGGCGGCCCATCTCACAGTAATCGCCTGCAGTCTGTTTGACTACACTTTACACGCTCAGACTTGCCACTTAAGTGGCTTCATCTTCCTTTTTCAGACCAATATTGTGCTTTCTCTTTCAGTCTTTCTTTTAAAACTGGGCTGCGTTATTTCATTCCTATTTGTCTAGCTTATGGTAAAGTTCCTCACAGGGGAAAAAAGGAGGTGAATGAGAGGGTAGATTGAAGGAGTGTGTGAATGACTAAAGGGAGATAGAGGAGGAGAGGGAGTTGGGGGTGGGGATGGGGTCATATGGACTAGCCAAGGGGACTCTGTGCAGAAGATAAGAGCGGCTAATAAAGACCAAATTGAATTACTAATGACTAGAAAG
Source organism: Pygocentrus nattereri (assembly GCF_015220715.1). Taxonomy (NCBI): domain Eukaryota; kingdom Metazoa; phylum Chordata; class Actinopteri; order Characiformes; family Serrasalmidae; genus Pygocentrus; species Pygocentrus nattereri. Next base: position 23,515,054 of record NC_051236.1, read on the forward strand.
AGGGCAGCCGTGTTAAAAATGGCGACTAACCGCTTCTCGTCACCGCCACGATCACCGCTGCGTGACATCTCTTAATTTTCTCTCTGATGACTCTCCTCCTCGTCCCCCACCCCCTCACTCTTCTATTACCTCATCTCTCTGCCTTCCTTCCTCTCTGTCCCTGTTTACTGTGGCTAGTTGGTTATCTGGAGGGGGATTTAAAGGGGCATAAACCTAAGTGAGCAGTTAGTGGCGTAATGAATCGCGGGCGAGAGAGAAGTGCCTCGATAATCCCATAAAGTGAATAAACGACAGAAGAGTGCAATAGAGTGGAGATGAGGAGAGGAGAAGGGAGGGACGAGAGAAGAAATGAAGGGGCCTCAAGCCCAGCGACAGACGTTTGGCCCCAGACTATTTGTCACAATAGATGCTACACACAAAGGAGACCATCTGGATACTGAGATGAAGCTTCTACACTATATTTCCTCATGCAGTGATTTTTACACCCAGCAACTCTGCTTTGGCTTTGGTCATTGTAGTAGTAGTTGTTTTTCTGAGTTTTGCAAACAAGTTGGAAAGTGACCTAAACAGTAATAACATTTATCCCACATTTTAAGTCTATATTAAAATATGGTAATGACATAATGGGCAGACATCCAGTCCTTGTGACAATGCAGTGTTTCCCACAGTTTTGAAATGTACGTTGGCGCTGTGGCTATTAAAAACAGAGGCTCTGACCATCTGCCTAGTACTCTGTGTGCACTGCCCTTTGGTATGTAGTGCAGTTATGTTACAGTTTTTATCTGCCGTCTTTGTTGGACGATTGTTGTTCTCTTTGACAGTTTAGATATCTGAGTCTTATTGGCTCTGGTAGGTTGTGGTAGGCCAATCAGAGGCTTTTATTTGGAATGATGAAAAAGCATCTGTTTGCACTCTGGCAGGTGGAACAGTGAATCGAAGAGTTTTATGACTGACAGTCTGCCTGCAGCTAATGCGGTGTATAACTGGCAAAAGGGGATAAACACATGTCAAAAATGAAGACCTGAGCTAGACACAAACAGTAATAAAAATGTACTTTAATAATGTGGTGGCATTACCAAAAAACACTTCACATAGCCATTTCTTCTGACTGTATTTCAGTAAAGCTTGATGGCTCCAAAGTGCGCTGAAAAATAAGCACGTAAAATTGAAGCGCTCTGAATGTGCACATCTGTGCAGTAATCTCTCATCTTCCTCATGTGGCCTCTAATATTCTAATGCTTTTCAATGGTCATCTATTAAGATGTAGTGTAACTGCATGTAAAGATATACTAAACATTTACAGAAAAATCATCCATCCAAATAAAGAGTTACCAGATGTTGTGAATTATTTTGATAATGTTTTTTGAAATGTGTTGAAAAATGCTTGAGCAGGTGTCCATATACCTGTGTACACCACCGCAGTGTAACATTTGGGAAACATTTCTATATGGTGTGTGCAGTTGCTGTGAACGGTCAGCTGCAGTTATTAATTGTTGTAGACAACACCCATAATATGCTCAGAAAAGCATATCGTGTTATTTATAATATTGCCAACCCCTGCTATCTACATGTTTATTATCTTGCCTCTGTAGTGTTGTGGTAATGTGTACCAGTGATATGAAGATCGTTAAGAAGCTTGAAGCTCAAAACACTTCAGGCACTCTTATTTTTGGCAGACCACTTACATTAGGATTGCTGTGTGTGTGTGTGTGTGTGTGTGTGTGTGTGTGTGTGTGTGTGTGTGTGCGTGTGCGTGTGTGGGGATATATACATGTATGTATGTTTGCAGGTTATCATGTGTGCAGGAGCTTAGCCTCAGGGGAGTGATGCCATGGCTTTATTTGGTAGGATGTGTATATAGCCCCCCTTCCCCCCAACAACATCTACTGTCCCATCTCATATATACGCACAGACACACACACAAACACACACACACACACACACACAGAGGTCAAGTCAGGTCAGACTTTTATTACCCTTTCTGCTGTGTGTGTGTGTGTGTGTGTGTGTGTGTGTGTGTGTGTGTGTGTGTGTGTGTAAATTATGTCTGTGTGTGTCTGTGAGCTCACAAATATACACACAGGACATAAATGTTGAGCAGCTTGGGTAGCTCTTAAGGCTGAGCAGTGTGATTGTGTAAGTTACATCACTATTGTGAAACTATTGTGGATATGGTCAGTGCCTAGAGAACACTGATCAGCTGTATATTTTCACTACACAAGGAGCATTATTGGACTTAGTGTGGCCCAGTGTGTGAAACACTGAATAAAAATCATTGTATTCTTACTTTTTATAGTATTTTTTTTTTTAAAAACACAACATTACTGGTTGTTTTTTGTCTATTCCTTCAAACTTCTCACTCATGTGTCTCATGAAAATTGTGCATTGTGATATAATTTCTATATCACCTACCCCTAGTAGCTCTCCTCTAAAGCACCCTCACTACCTCACGGAATCATTTTACCCCTAGCACCTCCACCCTTGCCTTTCTGCAGGGTTCCTGTTGCAGCACTGTCATTGATATAATCATTTAAATCAGTCCCCCACCATCTCAATGCTCCAATTTCTACTTTTAGAGGTCCTGGGACTGGCAAGCGTTTCTGTCTGTGAGTCTCTAGGCCTTTAGCCTGTATAGAGGTAGAATGCAGGGAAGTAAGTTTGAATCTCTGCGGAACCCCAGGTTTTTAATGTTTTTTTTAATGCTCACACTGCAACAAGCCTAAAACTCTGTTTAATATATTTGATGTTTGGAAATCAGCAACTCTAAGTAGTGGTACAAGTTATTCATTTCATTTTTCAGGAGGTATTTCTTAGGAGATTAGATAATCCCCTTGCAATAAGTGAAAATGTTTCAAAACTGGACTTTAAAAAGAAAATGTGACTAAAAGCATGTGCATGACATGGTAGACCACCAACGCGATCACCATCAGATAAAAAGCACTTAAAAAACAGCTCAGTGCTGTAGGTCTGGTAGAATATGTAGCTGCCAAGAAGCTGTTACTGAGAAAAGAAAATAGACAAAAAAGAAGAAAATTAGCAAATGAAACAAAGACGCTTCTGGTGCAGTGTTCGTGCTTATTGCCGCCACTGCTTCAGAGTTTTATGAAGTTGCAATTACAAACCGCTGCAGGGGGGCAAACATTGCCTGAACAGTCAGCCGAGTTGAGTCGAAGTGCTGAATGAAGTTGTTGGTAGTGGAGCGAACAGTTCATCTTGGCAAGTTAGTGAACTGGCTAAGTTGGCACACCGTGGGGGGTTGAGTTGACCTTATTTTACAATGTTATTAAGTTCAGTTTTACCTTTTGTTGCTCTAGACTACGGTAGACTGACCAACCCAGAGTCAAGACTTGAGCGTCACTGGGTGTGTTTGGGATTAAATACTGTAAAATACTGATATTAGATTTAGCTGTTGCGGTTGTAGTTTCCTGTTCAGTATATTTTTTTCTGTTTTCTTTTCTGATGCTGAAAACTGAATAACTTGTAGTTAATGACTGTTAACCGTTTATTAAACAAATGAAAGGTGATCTCTGATTTCCATAAAGAAAGAAGTGTGAAGAATCTTTGCTGTCTTGTTAAAGCCAACACAACTCTGAGTTTTTGCGTGTGCTGAAGTGTGTGCTGTGTGTGTGCTGGCTCTAATGGAGTGATCCAGGAGAGCTTCTAATGACCAACAAACGCAGAAGGAGGAAGTTCTGGTTCTGGCCATTGTAAAAACAAATGCTCGGTTGTCAAGACACTTTGCGTTTGTTCAGTCAACAATGAACAAAACATTTTGATGAACAAAACATTTTAGTCAACTTGATGTGTTTTTGGAGTTCATTCCAGGTGTGATTACCCTACTGTGCTAGTATTTAGAGAGTTATTTTAAAATATCTTTGCATAATAATTCTATTGCAATAGACTGACAGCCACTACTGCTGTGAGTAGGCTCACATCATGAGTACATCCATGCGCTCACATTAGAGGTGGGCAATATGGCAAAATGTCGTATCACAATATGTCAAGAAGTTTTTTTACCAATACGCAATGTTACTTTTAGTTTTTCTTACAGAACAAAGCAAGCCCACATTTAAAAATGGTCAAAAACTTTAAAACCAGTTAGTAAGTGGCTTTAAAGTACTGACGATATCCGCAATATACTCAGAAAAGCATATTGTGACATATTATGTCGATAAATATGATAAATATTGTCATATTGCCCAGCTTTACAACATCTCTCTCTCTCTCTCTCTCTCTCTCTCTCTCTCTCTCTCTCTCTCTCTCTCTCTCTCTCTCTCTCTCTCTCTCTCTCTCTCCTTATGTGGTTGGTTGGTTTGTTTGTTTATTTTAGTTTGTTTTTGGCATCACTGGCTAGTTCACACCTCCTTCAATTTCTGCCACTTTTTTTCACACTGTTGTCACTCCCTCTCTTCTGCTGTCTCTTCCCTCATCTGTCTAATTCAGTCCTCCATCCATCCATACACTGCTGCCTTATCAAGTAAGTAATTCTAGCCAGGCTGTGTAATATATATGTGCCTTTTACGACAAATGCCCGTCCCCAGGCCCAGATTGACTTGATCACGTAGAGAGAATTTGTTTGCAAGTGTAGGCTGGACAGCCCATCAGTGTATGGTTTCTCTCAGCTGCTGCCCCACATCTCTCCATTCTAAATACCATAATACCACGCTGCTTTTTCCAACTACAAGTCATGCTTATACATACACACCCACACACCACGTGGCCTTCCCTTATTATGACTTTAAACATTCTGCTCATTCCGCCCCACTTTCTCAGGCCCTCTGTGTCAGACAGGTGGGCTCACTCTGCTGTCTTCAGGTCTGTGCTCTGTCCATAATTATTTGTCTAAAATATTTTTTACTAGTCTTACTTTTAAGGACCACTCCTTCTCTAGTGTACATTAACATTAGTTTTCTTTTTACTAATTGTGCCCCCATGTCAAAGCAGGGCGTCATAATAAGATAAACAACAGTAATAATAATGATATATGTTAGTGAAATGGTCAGTGAAAGATACTGATCGTGTCTTTGAGCTCCTGCAGAGACTCTAAGCCTCCTGCTGGTCTCTCATCAGTAGTAATAATAATGATGTAGGTTAAATGCAATCATTTTGCAATATAACAACAGGTGAAGGTGTTCTAGTTTACTACTGTTGGACCATAAGTATTGATTTATGAGATATAAATTCCTTAAACAAATTCTATAATTCTAAAATTGCAAATGATGATTGATGTGGCTCAGAAGTACTTTTATTTATTTGTAATTTATTTGTATTTAAGTATAATAAATACTTAACATGCTGCTACTACTATTATTATTATTATTATTATTATTATTATTATTATTATTATTATTATTGCAGTAAGGGTGAGTTTCCTCTGAGATTACACATTGAATCTGAATTGAAATTCTCAATTGCAAGAAAATGTAGTCCAGGACCAGCCTTATTCTGTGACCAGACAACTGACAATAAAAAATTTGTTGTTGTTATTGTTGTTGTTGTTGTTGTTGTTATTATTATTATTATTATTATTATTATTATTATTATTATTATTATTATTATTAGGAGGAGGAGTATCTCTTTATTTTTGGTGACATCACACTAACATTGGACTTGATATCAATATAATGATTTTATAAAGATATACAGTGTAATGGTAATATAAAAATGTATGTAAATACATTATGTTTAAATAGATATATTAAATTACATTAATATAATAGTATTCTGCATACTCTAGATGACCACATCAAGTTGTACCAACAGCCTGATTGATTTTATGGCTTGTGTATGGCCAGCATTTAGAGGGAAGCCCTGCTGCTTCTCCAAACTAAACATGTCCTCCTCTATTTAACACATAATTTTACAGGGTCAGTGAAAGATACTGATTGTATCTTTGAGCTCCTGCAGAGACTCTATGCCTCCTGCTGGTCCCTCATCAAACTGTCAACTGCACGCAATTAAAAGCTCTCTGTGCCCCTCCTCACATGACACACACCCGGCCAGTGGGCACGTGTGTGTCAGCCTCCATCTTTACATTTACACACATACATACATACATACACACACACACACACACACACACACATATATATATATATATATATATATATATATATATATATATATATATATATATATATATATATATATATATATATGTATGTATATGTATTGTGTGTGTGTGTATATATATGTATGTGATAAGCTGTGTATTATTACTGTTGTATAAGAGCCTCATAACTCCTGATCTGTTTTGAAAGCACTAGTTTCCATTGTTTTGCTGTGTTTCATAATAATTGGACCAGTAGATGTGAGATGTTATGACTAATATTAGGACTATATTTAAGACCATTGCATTAGTTTAAGTAAATCGAGTAGGATTGAAGCACGTTGTTTGGCTGTGTTGTGCATGTTTTGTGAAGTGTGCTGTTAGTTTAGGAGAAGCTTTGTTTGGCCTGTATAGTCTCAGCAGATTAAGGGGTTCTTATTATGAATGGTGCAGAACATGCAGTTGAAGCACGTATGTGGATGAGGTGTGTGTGCATGCACATGCGTGTGTCCATTTGTTGGCTGTTTGTGCCAGCAGTTGAAGGCTGAGTGTTGAAAAGTGTAACCTATATGCCAGTGCACTGAAATTCTAGCCTGCAGTTACGCTCGTTCCTTCCCTGTTTTGGGGGTAAATGTTTTCTCGGTATCACTGAGAGTCTCTGGTGACACAGAAGAGAGAATAAATCAGAAACCTTAAACAGGAACGCGTTTGTTAATTATTTAAAATAGTCATGTCATTTCTCACCTTGAACATATGCCATATGTGAGGGTGTAACTAGGGCCTATGAAAACCAAAACCATGCCCTCACACAGATGTGCTAATTTATCAGTTAGAGTTGGTTATGTTTCAGGTGAAGTATCGGCCTAATTTACAGTACACAGTCATTATCATTAATTTTTAGATACTCTGATATACTGAACCATGACTATTAGAGCTGGGCCTACAAATGTTAAAACTCCGTTAAAAATGTGGAACAATGACTATGATAAATCATAATTTGTGGTAGAGCTATTATGATATTCTACATGAACATTTTATTAGAGTAAACATAAACTTTTGATGAAGATATTCCATGTTTTCTATGAGGTTTGTAACAGATGTGTTTTTACCGTATTTGTAGCAGTTTTACATCGACTCTTTCAGTAAAGAGCCATGATAGTAGAGCTGCCTCTGTTGCCCATTTTTAACATCTGACTGAAATGTGTTGGTGAGGCTACCACTCGTCCTGCAGTCAGAGACGTCCAGAAGGCCTTGTGACATTTCTTCTCCCAGATTGATCAAAAACATTGGAAATCAAAACGGTTGATCCCACTGTTGGTTCCTAGTGCTTAATGTGGCTCAGTAGGCCTTTTGGTAAGCTCTTAAAGTTCCAAACAATGCATGAGTGTACCTGCCTACATACCATAGAGAAAAATTTTCCTATGAGTGTTAAAGTTTTGTGCTTCACCTAATACAAAGCTCAAGCACAGTGATTATATTAAATACATTTAGGAAACAGGAGGCCCTGAAGGTTTCAGCATACCTAGCAGTTCCACTATCAGCATGTAAATATCATGAAATGTATACTGCTATAAAAGGAAATGTATACTGCTATAAAAGGGAATACCGGTGTGGTGTTCTCTCATGATATGAACAAACAGCACTGCCGTCGAGACAAACTAAACATGAGCGTAATCAGCTTAAATAACTTTTATAAACTACAAAATGGTATTTTAGGAAAAAGTGCACCGTTGAGTGTTAAATACTATAGTGTTTTGTGGTTCCGCGCACAGAGTGAGTGTGCTGTTGGGCGCGTGCCACATGCATGAAGCATCATGAACACAGTCAGTTTTGCCAGTCACGCTGTGCGGTGTTTACTCATATTTTTACTTTGCAGGAATTTCAAGTTTAACTCGACTGTACTGTGGATCCAGCAGAGGTTTTTCTGTTGGACCACAAAAAACTCTTGTTGCAAAATGGAATTGAGGATTAGTAAGAATAAACATGAGGAGAGAAGGATTAAAACTTGGATCTGCATTGCAGAAGCTCCTGGAGTGTGTGGTAGTACTTACAGTAAAGAATAGATGCTGCTATTGCTAATAATAATAATAATAATAGCAACTGTAGCAGCAATAATAGTTATTACTATTATTATTATTATTATTATTATTATTATTATTATTATTATTATTACTATTATAGCAGCAATTAAAGTATTCTTCATTGCGTTATTATTTTCACCTATTACAACAAGTGAAATATTATATTCACTTATTATAACAAGTGATGACATGCTATTGTCATTTGAATAGTAGAAAATAACATGATGATCATTTGTTTCACTGTAATAGTCTCCATCTGTTTTGACTGAATTTATTGAATTGAATGGCCAGAACTGTAGAAATGGGATAGTTTTAAAAAATATACTGCTTAGTTTTATGTAAAGTCTGTGGCTCATTTGGTTATTTTGTGACTGTACTGTGGCTCCTGCAAATGGCACTTAGGTCCCACCATCCCTTCCCCAGCCCCTGCTTGTCTCCTTTTCCCCTTCTCCAATAACCCAAGCCAGACTTGTCTGTCCTCACAGAGTGAAGTGTTACCATAATAATCACAGCGCTTTGGCATTTGTGTGGGAAGAGTGCTACAGAGCCTCAGGCTTGCCAAGCATGTTAATTATGGCTAGTGTCTATTTGATACAACCACAAAGAATGGTTCCAATTACATATAACCTGCCCCTACCCTAAACTCCTAAATTTAACCAATCATATGCTGTGTTTAGCCTGCCTTTGCTACAGCCAGCCGTGCAGTGCAGAACATGCCACACACAGTGTGCTTTGATGCAACCATTTTCAATTGAATCTTCTAATGTACCTTCTGTGTTTTGAGTAGAAAGGATGGGAATGATGATGAAAGGCTCCTGGCATAGCCTCAGCTCTGGACAGTTTCTTAAAAAGAATCTGTGAATGTAGGAGCGAGAGGGGCACATTGACTTTTATACTGGATATTTAAAATATATGAGCAAAATTAAGAATCTTTGTTTTGTGCATCTACCATTTGTGGGTAACTCACCCGAAAGTAGCTAATCTCGTAGGTGAGATCAGTTGTAACATTTGCTAGGAAAATCTCAAAAGTTGATTGAAACACAATTCTGCTATTTGAAGAAAATGAGCTTTCAACATAAATACATTAGTGGTCACCTTTCTGTAATTTTAAAGTGAAAAAAATAAAATTTTAACAAGTGCAGGTACTTCCAGACAGGTGTGCTACATGATTCGATTAAGAAATTAATCCTGCCATGCTTTGTGGCATGTATAATAATGTTGACCTCAATTTTGGCCAAAGGTAGCAAGAGGTGAAGTGTCTTTAAAAGAGAATTCATTACTGGGGTGCAGATGGCAGGAGCTTCAGTCACAGATATAGTTCAATTGCATGTAGATCTGTAGGTAAAAACATGAGTAAGTGTGCATTTAAAGACACATTGTCAAAAGCTCCCTCAGTTACAGATGTAAAACCGTTCCTAGTTCTTTTCAGTCACTGGCATCCAAATGGAGATTTCTATTTCATATGATCTTTTTATCTCTCACTTCCACTTAGTTGAGCACTTATTCTCTTTTAAACTTTTATGTTAATTTGAGACAATTTATTATGACCTGATTAGTGATACGAGTACCATGACATATGATGACTCTTATCCCTGTGAATAGTTATTGATAGTCTGACCATAAGACTGTTTATTATGTTCATTGCTTTAGGCATCCCTTGAGGGAAAGATGTAAACTCAGCAAACTTGACTGGTAGAGAAGGGTGGAGTGAAAATGGCAAAATAAGACAGTTTGAGTAATCTAATATTCACTTATAATTTTGGCTTTGGTGGCTCCTGCAGGTGCTTGACATTATCAGTGGCTATATCACTCAGTAGTTTCAACACGTTAATGTCACTGGTGGTCTGTGGTGTATCCTATTTTTGTTTTCTCAGGTCTCTAGTAACTCATCAATTATGACCATCATTGCTAATTGTGACCTCTGAGACAAATTAAGTTGCCCAGTTCCCAGGCATGATATTTGTCTTGTTTGTGACTGAAGAGGCTTTGTCAAACTACATTAGAGGGGATGTTGCCAAAGTCTTGAAGTGGTGGCAGGTCTGGTACAGAGTCAAGTGGGGCTTGAGAGAATAAGACACAATAATGGATATATACTGTGAGATTACGTTAATGTTTCTGAATTTTACTGAAGATCTACTAGCAGAGAAAACTTCTCAGATAAATATATTAGATTTTTGGCAGTTAGTGATATTTATTTTCATTTCTTTGCAGTTACACAAAAATACTTTAGACCCTCTGCAAAACTTTGGCATTTTGCAAAACAAAAAATTTGGCATTGAATGAGTCTATTAAAAGTGACTCAGACCCATCCTAACAAAACACTGCTTTGCTTCTCTAACTCATTATACTTCACTGGGGTTATTTCTTGCTGGACTTGAACTTGAAGCCTTAGTGATGGGTGAAAGGGGAAAAGCAAAATGAGAAGTACTAGTGCCAAATACAGTCACAGTGGTTAGGGTCAGTCCGCTCTGTTATGAAACTTCTTCAGTTATTTATGCCCCTCATGCTAGTGTTTCAGTGGTCAGGGGGTCAACTTGTGCATTGTAAACAATGCAGCCTCTTCACCCAGTGTGTCCTAGAGTTTCTTTAAATCCCTGCTGACATGTTCAACAGCAGGTAGCCTATTTCTGGTAATCATGACTGACCAAAGACACATGTTTAGGTTTGTTTTGAAATCAGCAGAATATTCATAGCCATACATAAAAATGATGGAGTAATTTGATGCACCTTGGATTTGGTCCTTTGTCAGTTTCTTTTGGTAGTAATTTGAAATAAATCAACTGGACATGTAAAGCAAGCTGTTGGTGCTATAGCTTAACCTTAGTCCTACCCATATGGACCTGGACCAGCTACAGTGACCAGAGAGTGGGGTCATAGATATATTTGTCTCTGTTTCCCCCTTCCTCCCTCCGTCTTTTCTGTGAGTGATGAAATTCTCCTAATTAACTGGCTGGGTGTTGCTGTCCGCAGGCCAGAGAGGCCATCCCGGGGCCAAAGTGCCCAGCTTCCACCCCCTCTACCCACCTCCCACCCCCCATACATTCATCTTGCAGCCCACCGGCCGTTCCACCTGGCCCTTGGCCCACAACGTGGGGGTGGACAGGGGAAACCCGACCCCCCATCACTCGCAGCTTTCCATTTCACTTAAACTGGCCCAGACACTTGAGCTGGTGCTCTATTCTGGGACTGGGGAGTGAGCCAGCATTGCTTGATTTCCTTCACGTTATATCTCCATCCAGCCCCATTTCTTTAAATATATATCTCCAGCCATTCCCCCTTTATATATTCTCCCCATCTGTCTCTCCATCTACTCTTGTGCTTTTGCACTTTTTCCCTCCTGTCCAATGCTGTTCATGATTTGCCTCCTCCCTCGCTGTTGTGTTGCCTTCCCCTTGGGAGCAGTTAAGTTTGCTTGGGCCCCTTGAGGGCTACACACTATCCACCTCTGAGCCTCTAGCCATGATCGGCATGCCAACCCCCCAGCTGAGTGCCCCGATGTCCGTGTAAGTCCCATAAAACACACACTTTGACACACACACACACACATACACACACACACACAAATACACAGACTGCTTGGCCAACTATCCCATCCATCACCACAGGTGCCTGTCCAAATTTAAAACCACAAGAACGGTATGTGTGTGTGGCTCTGGGAAATGTGTCCCAGATTGTTTAACACACAAGGCAGTTAGACTGATGGATAGATGATAGCTGAACACCATGACTGCTCCGTCATGGCAGTGAAAGTCTCCAGTGGAAGTCCTCCACTTTTTCACTGTCTGGACTGAACAAATATCTTTACTGATTCAGTAATGTGCCAAACCTTTGATATTTAATTGATATTGTTCTTTATTGTTTTTTTTTCTGCTTATATGGCAGTCAAGATATCAACACTGAACCAACTTGAACCAACTCTAGAATTGTCGGACTGATTGTGAGAAGTGTTCTTGTTTATAGCTTTTTGACTGGATGTACAGTTTCAATTTAACAACTGTTTAAATGCTGATTTTTTCATGTAGGAATATAAGGCAGAATGGTCAAAAAAATATACAAAAAAGATACAAGTACTGTAATACAAGTACACCAGCAACATCTTAGCAACTACCTGGAACACCATATCAATCACTAGGAAAACCCCCATGAGAGATACCATAATATCCACTTAGAAATACCCTTTCAGTCATCTCCAATAACATAGCAATCCACTAGCAAACCTCATCAATCACCTGAGATACAAGAGCAACAGCATATTACCTTAGCACCCACCTTTAATATCACAGAAGCCACATATCAACACCTTAGCAACCATCTGCAATAATGTACGAACCACGTAGCAACATTCTACCAACTACTAAAATACTGTAGCAAGTTTGAGAAATGTCATGTTAATTTTGGGTTCTGTGTTCCCTGGCAGTTATTTACTCGGTGTGGTTTTTTATGGTGGACTCTTATTGTGGAATACCACCCAGGCACTGTGTGTGCGTGAGCTGAGAGAGACGAGACATGAGCCGAGTCATAGAGCAAACTATCTGAGAGGAACTCTGCTTATGTACAGAGTACTTGTGGCACACAACAGTTGGAGAATAAAGCACCACAATTTGTGCAAAAGCTGTCTCTTTTAATAAGGGTTCACCTTACAGTACCATAGTAACTATTAACTCACAATACCTTAGCAATCACCTGGGACAACGTAGCAAATGCCTAGCCACAACCTAGCAATCATCTGAAACACTACAGCAAATATCTAGTGACATGCTGCCAAAAACCTTACGACAACCCAATGACTGCCTAAAATACTACAGCTAGCATAATTACATCTAACAACACCCTAGCAATACAAAGGAACTGCTTACGTTGTGCAGTCAATTTTCATTTTCTTCAGGAAATGCACTTTTTTAGTTTTAAATAATACTATACGACATAACAGTATATTACTTATTTTGTCAATTTTCTTGTCTAGTACTTCTCTTCCCCTAAAACAGATTCCTTCCTGTGTGCTTTTGTGTGTTTGTATTTGGCGCATTTGGCATTTGGTGTTTTAGCTTGTGTTTAATTACGGAATACTGTTTATATTGGTCTTCCAGCCTGCTCTGTTTGCAGAGGACTTTAAGATAACTGTTAATTCCACTCTTGGCATATTGATTAGCTGTGCTGGGTGAGTATGGTTTTATAGGCTCCGCTCAGCCTGAATAATTAATGCTTAACGTATTTAATTAGTGAGATTTCCTTTGAACAGGCAAAGAGTAATTGAGTCCCAACCAGAGGGAGGGGCAAATCAACTTCAGTGTTTGTCAGATGGTGGTGTGTGTGTGTGTGTGCACGCTTGAGTTGACTCATGTAGATTACCTCTACCTTGGAGCAGTTACTACTGCACTAGCATGAGTTGATACATACTGTTTGCATTACCAGCTCTGGGTCACACTGCTAGGCATGGGTCCCAGTTCTATTTCTGTACCTATATCTGTACACCTAGACCTACATTCTCTCTCTTTCTCTTTCTCTTTCTATCTCATTCTCTCTCTCTCATGTTGACACAGAGACTAGGTCAGGGAATCCAGTCAAAACAACAGCCCATCAAAGTGCTTGCTTTGGGTTGTGTTCCATCCTGAAGTGAAGCTGAAGATTTCATTTGATTTCTCTTACAGGTGTCAGCCTGTATTTTCTTAGTTCTCTGCTCTTCGTCTGTTGCTGCTCAGTCCCTGCAGAGGGAGCCCTATACATGGGGTCAGTCAGTGGGGGAACTTTTCAGTGTTCTTACATCTGAAGTACAGACTCTGCTGTTTAAATGTTCATCTCCATTATCCTCTTGCACTCAACATTGGCTTCATTAGGAATGCACTTGAACAGCCGTCACATTTGTCTTACCTGTAGAGTTCATTTTTAACCTAGATCAACTTAGACTGACAAAATTCAGTTTGAACTCAACTGCAGCTTGATGAAATTTTGCCTACTTATATTTTGGCATGTGAAAGCATAAGTGTAGTGGATATCTGATATTTCTTGCTATGAGGTTGTTGTAATAATAAAATAAGATTATTTAACTTCTTTGTAGACATGTTTTAGTTGTTTGTCGTTTTATTTACTGAAATTGTCAGTAAATTAGCAGATAATTGTCCTTGTTTTAATTATTAATTGAATAAGCAACATTTCTTTTAACAAGCGTAAATATCTGCATGTCTTGAAAAGAAATAAATCCATTCAAATTGCCATTAGAATAAAAAACATACAGCTAGAAATAATCTGTATTTTAGTGGATGATCTAGAATAATCTATAGAGATTCTTTGAAGTTCTCATAAATAAAACAGGCACTTGTAAATTATTTTTGACTTGTATTACATTGAAATTAATACAGCAGCACATGTTTGTTTACCTCATGAATTTTATTTTTGTTTCTTTTCAAAATAAACAGCTATTTCGATCTTGATCCTTACATGTTTTAAAACAGTTGGGACGGTAAAGCATTTACCACTTTATAATGTTGCTATTTCTTTTTAACAATGGTTAAAAGATGTTTAGGGATTTAAAATATTCTTCCTTCAAACAAGTTTTAAGGTGTGCAACAGAATGGGGTCTTTTGGGGTCTCATTTTGCAATTTAAAATGCCCCATACATTGTCTAATGGGGACAGGTCAGGACTGCAGACAGTACAGTCCCGCACATTCACCCTCTTCTTCTGCAGCAATGCCTTTTGTAATTTATGCAAAATGTGGTTTTACGTTGTCTTGTTGAAATGTGTGGCCACTCCTGAAGAAAATGTTCTTTCGAAGACCGCATATGTTGCTCCAAAATCTAGTCTAAAATGTACTATGCCCCCCCCCCCCAGTGGGCAAGCCAGGGGCAACAGTGGCAAGGAAAAACTCCCTCAGAACTGAAGAAGAAACCTTGGGAGGAACCAGGGTCACCAGGGTGGACCCATCCTCCTCTGGTCAAACTACCTACAAGTGATTATACTACTAATATTAATAGCAGTAGTATTGGTATTAGGAACAACTAGGAGTCTATGAGAACATCAGTGTAGGGTGGGCAAGTTACCATACCATAATAGTCCCTAGTTTTTGGCAATGTTGCTTTTAACAGTCTGGATGGTCCTTTTTATCTTTGGTCTGCACACAGTGTCTGTTTCTTTCTAGATGACCTGAAACACTGATTCGTATGGCCACAGTACACGTTTCCACTATGTGATGGTCCATCCCAGATGCCTCTGAGCCCGGAGAACGTCAAAAGTCCTTTGGGAAACTAGTTCTTTTGGGCACAGTAAAGTTATAACTGCCGTTTGTGGATGTAACTACATATTATAGTGTAATGACACAGGTTTGCCAAAGTAATCCTGAGTTTATTGTTTATAGATGAATGGCAGTTCTTGATGCAGTGCCGTCTGAGAGAGAGCACAGTTCAGCGGTCCCTGTAGCCTCTGGAGTCTGTCTCTATATAGTCCTAACAAAATTCTGTCTGATTACAATGGTTACTCAGTTGCAGCTTGAGAACATTCTGTCTGAACTTGACTTCAGGCCCACAAGAGAAAATGGTCTGATCTGGAGTGTAGACTGACCGAATTCTCTCTGACCTCTACTTCAGCCACACAAAGTTCTGTCTGAACTTGCCTGTTATCTGACAGAATTTTGTCTGAACTCTTCTGTAGCTTCACAAATTTCTGTCTGAATTCTACTGGAGCCCCCAAAATATCTTTTTGAACTTGACTGCAGCCCCACAAATTCTGTCTGAACTCACTGGTTTTCTGACAGAATTCTCTCTGAACTTGAAGCAGCTCTAAAAATGTATGTCTGTATCTGACAGGAGCCTATATTCTCTCTGATCTTGCCTGTAGATTGACAGAATTCTGTCTGAATTCGACAGCAGTCTGATAAAATCATTTGCATCTGTCCTCATGGACCACATGTGACTCCAGTGTGTCAGATTAAAAATGTTTAAGGTGGAATAAATATGAAGGGAAACTGGAGTAAGTGCAGGCCAGAGTTCATTATAAGTTGGCCTCTGAGGAACTCACATGTGAGAAATGAATCTGACTTTAGTCACGAACTGTCAGATTTGGACTTTTCAAGCTCTAGCTGATTAGATGGATCACGTATAGTGGATTAAGGAAGTAGTTTCATTTTGCAAGGTGACACATCACCAGGAGGATTGTTGACCACTGCATTGGAATTACTAGTTGTATAAAGTTTTGTATTTTTAAATCTGCCTACGGTTATTATTTATTTAATCACAAGTGTACATTAGTGGGGTACAGTGCTGGTTGTTGGAGCCCTTTCTCCTGCTTACGTGCTTGGCCAAAAGATGTCTCAGGAAATGAGGACGCTCTCTTGTAGTTTGGGGTGGAGAGCAGCATCTCTGCCTTCGTATCAGTTTCATACCCAGGGCTGTTTTCAACTCTCTATGATGGAGTAAGAAGCTACTTTGCGTGTTGAACTGTAATCACAGGCCAGTGTAACGGTGCTGGAATGTCAGAGGGTATATTTAAATGTCAGCAGTAGTCCCTCTCTCCCTCCTTCTTCTGCACCCTTTCCTGTCCCTGTGGGGGTTAGTATGGAGAAACCTACCTTATATGCCAGGGTTGTCACCTGCCAGTTGCACTCTTCTTTCTGCCACTCTGATACTGGAGTGCCAAGAAGCACACTCACACCATCTTGAAAAATGAGTGTCAGTAATGTGGGAAAGCCTTTACTGACCTGTTGTCAAATGCATACATACAGCTTTAGGTGAGGAACTGCTTTGACATTTTGGAACGCCCTGTCGATTCCGTTTCTTTCCTTGTTGGGCTTGAGCTTGAAACCTTAATAAAATGATGGGAAACGGTTTCACACATTATTTCTTCTGACTTTCTGGTCTGTCTTAATTTGTCTCGAACATTTTGTCTGTAAATAAGTGAGACAAACAGAAACGGCAGAAATAAAATAGGGATAGGACAATTTTAATAACACAACTATGTGTAAATCCCAATGATGATAATACTATTTAAATTTTATGAATTATTATAACCTCTCCTTGGATCACCACCTTATCGTGGTGGAGGGGTTTGCGTGCTTGAATGATCTTAGGAGCTATGTTGTCTGGAGCAAAAGCTCCTGGTAGGGTCTCCCATGGCAAACTGGTCCTAGGTGACAGGTCAGACAAAGTGTGATCCATAATAACCCCTATGAAGACACAAAAACAGGACTTGTGTACCCTGCCCGGAACAGGGTTACCGGGGCCCCACCCTGGAGCCAGGCCTGGGGGAGGGGCTCGCCAGCGAGCGTCTGGTGGCCGGGCATTTACTCATGGTGCCCGGCCGGGCCCAGCCCGAAGGAGTTACATGAGTCCCCCCTCCCATCGACCCACCACCAATGGGAGGGGCAGTAGTAGGGGTTTGGTGCGTTGTGGATCGGGCAGTGTCCGAAGGCGTGGGCCTTGGCGTTCTGATCCTCGGTTGCTGAAACTGGCTTTTGGAACTTGGAACGTTACCTCACTGGCGGGGAAGGAGCCTGAGTTGGTGCGCGAGGTTGAGAGATACCGGCTAGATATAGTCGGGCTCACCTCAACACACAGCTTGGGCTCTGGGTCCAATCTCCTTGAGAGGGGCTGAACTTTATTCTTTTCTGGAGTTGCCCATGGTGAGAGGGCAGGTGTGGGCTTTCTCATAGCCCCTCGACTCGGTGCCTGTATGTTGGGGTTTTCTCCGGTGGACGAGAGGGTAGCTTCCCTACGCCTTCGGGTTGGGGAACGGGTCCTGACTGTTGTCTGTGCTTATGCACCGAACAGCAGTTCAGAGTACCCAGCCTTCTTAGAGTCCTTGGGAAGGGTGCTTGAAAGTGCTCCTCCTGGAGACTCTATTGTCCTACTGGGGGACTTCAACGCTCACGTGGGCAATGACAGTGAGACCTGGAGGGGTGTGATTGGGAGGAATGGCCTCTCTGATCTGAACCCGAGTGGTGTTCAGTTTTTGGACTTCTGCGCAAACCACAGTTTGTCCATCACGAACACCATGTTTGAACAAAAGGATGTCCATAAGTGCACATGGCACCAGGACACCCTAGGCCGCAGTTCAATGATTGACTTTGTAGTCGTGTCATCGGACTTGCGGCCATGTGTTTTGGACACTCGGGTAAAGAGAGGAGCTGAGCTGTCAACTGATCACCACCTGGTGGCGAGTTGGATCAGGTGGTGGGGGAAGATGCCGGTCAGACCAGGCAAGCCCAAACGCATAGTGAGGGTTTGCTGGGAACGTCTAGCAGAAGAACCTGTCAGATTGATCTTCAACTCACACCTCCGTCAGAACTTTGACCAGATATCGGGGGAGGTGGGGGACATTGACTCAGAATGGGCCATGTTCCGTTCCTCCATTGCTGAAGCGGCTGACTGTAGCTGTGGCCGTAAGGTAGTTGGTGCCTGTCGGGGCGGTAATCCTCGAACCCGGTGGTGGACACCCCAGGTGAGAGATGCCGTCAAGCTGAAGAAGGAGTCCTACCGGGCATGGTTGGCCTGTGGGACACCAGAGGCAGCTGGCAGGTATCGACAGGCCAAGCGATCTGCGGCTTCAGTTGTTGCCAAGGCAAAAACCCGTGTATGGGAGGAGTTTGGTGAGGCCTTGGAAACTGACTTTAAGTCGGCTCCGAAAAGATTCTGGCAAACCGTCAGGCGACTCAGAAGGGGAAAGCAGTGTGCCACTAGCACTGTATATAGTGGAGATGGTGTGCTGCTGACTTCAACTGAAGATGTCATTGGGCGGTGGAAGGAATACTTTGAGGACCTACTCAATCCCACCGACACGTTCTCCAGTGAGGAGGCTGAGTCTGGGGACATGGGAATAGGCTTGTCCATTACTGAGGCCGAAGTCGCTAAGGTAGTTAAGAAGCTCCTTGGTGGCAAGGCTCCAGGGGTGGATGAGATCCGCCCTGAGTTCCTCAAGGCTCTGGATGTTGTGGGGCTGTCTTGGCTGACACGCCTTTTCAACATTGCGTGGACATCGGGGGCGGTGCCACTGGATTGGCAGACTGGGGCGGTGGTGCCTCTTTTTAAAAAAGGGGACTGGAGGGTGTGTTCCAACTACAGGGGAATCACACTCCTCAGCCTCCCTGGCAAGGTCTATGCAGGGGTACTGGAGAAGAGAGTCCGGCTTATAGTCGAACCTCGGATCCAGGAGGAACAGTGCGGGTTCCGCCCTGGTCGTGGAACACTGGACCAACTCTTCACCCTCTCCAGGATTCTGGAGGGTTCATGGGATTTTGCCCAACCAGTCCACATGTGCTTTGTGGATCTGGAGAAGGCATTCGACTGTGTTCCCCGGGGTATTCTGTGGGAGGTGCTTCGGGAGTACGGGGTACATGGCTCTTTGCTACGAGCCATTCAGGCCCTGTACAAACAAAGCTGGAGTTTGGTTCGCATAGCCGGCAGTAAGTCAGACTCGTTCCCAGTGAGAGTTGGACTCCGTCAGGGCTGCCCTTTGTCACCGATTCTATTCATAATTTTTATGGATAGAATTTCTAGGCGCAGTCAAGGGATGTAGGGTGTCCGGTTTGGTGACCTCAGGGTCACATCACTGCTGTTTGCAGATGATGTGGTCCTATTGGGGACATCAGGCCGCGAACTTCAGCTTTTGCTGGATCGGTTTGCAGCCGAGTGTGAAGCGGCTGGGATGAGAATCAGTACCTCTAAATCCGAGACCATGGTTCTCAGGCGGAAAAGGGTGGAGAGCCCTCTCTGGGTCGGGGATAGGCTCTTGCCTCAAGTGGAGGAGTTCAAGTATCTCGGGGTCTTGTTCATGAGTGATGGTACAAGGGAGCGGGAGATTGACAGGCGGATTGGTGCTGCGTCAGCAGTGATGCGGGCTCTTTACCGGTCTGTTGTGGTAAAGAAAGAGCTGAGCCATAAGGCAAGGCTCTCGATTTACCGGTCGATCTACGTTCCCACCCTCACCTATGGTCATGAGCTTTGGGTAATGACCGAAAGAATAAGAGCGCGAATACAAGCGGCCGAAATGAGTTTCCTCCGCAGGGTGTCTGGACTCTCCCTTAGAGATAGGGTGAGAAGTTCAGTCATCCGGGAGGGACTCGGAGTAGAGCCGCTGCTTCTTCACGTCGAGAGGAGCCAGCTGAGGTGGTTCGGGCATCTGGCTAGGATGCCTCATGGACGCCTCCCTCGGGAGGTGTCACAGGCGAGTCCACCTGGGAGGAGACCCGGGGAAGACCCAGCTGTATCGCCCAGCTGGCCTGGGAGTGCCTCGGAATCCCCCTTGGAGAGCTGGTGGAAGTGGCTGGCGAAAGGGAGGTCTGGGCTTCATTGCTTAGGATGCTGCCCCCGCGACCCGAACCCCGGACAAGCGGAAGATAATGGATGGATGGATGGATGGATGGAATTATTATAACTGTTTACAATTCACTGCCATAATTATAATTCCCATGCGTCTCAGACAGTGACAATCTTCTTAGAAAATTCCTTCCTCTGTCAAATGAAAGAAAAAACTTCCAGAGAGCTCCTCAAAACAAACCTGTAGTGAGTATAGTACTACCAGTAATTTAATCAGAATTATTAGGCTAAGAAATGGTCATTATCACCTTACTACTAAAGATGACAGTGTAAGCAAATAGCCTAACAGTCTCTCTGCACTACTCACTCAAGTACACTCACCACTCACTATTCAATTGCTTGTTAACACAAATAGCTAATCAGCCAATCCCACGGCCGCAACTCAATGCATTTAGACATGTAGAGGTGGTCAAGACAACTTGCTGAAGTGCAGGCTGAGCATCAGAACGGGGAAGAAAGGGGATTTAAGTGGCTTTGAACGTGGCGTGGTTGTTGGTGCCAGACAGGCTGGTCTGAGTATTTCAGAAACTGCTGATCTACTGGGATTTTCACACACAACCATCTCTAGGGTTTACAGAGAACGGTCCGAAAAAGAGAAAATATCCAGTGAGCACCAGTTGTGTGGACGAAAATGCCTTGTTGATGTGAGAGGTCAGTGGGGAATGGGCAGACTGGTTCCAGATGATAGAAAGGCAACAATAACTCAAATAACCAACCAAAATCTCTGAGGAACGTTTCCAACACCTTGTTGAAAGTAAGCTACGAAGAATTAAGGCAGTTCTGAAGGCAAAAGGGGGTCCAACCTTTTACTAGCAAGGTGTACCTAATAAAGTGGCTGGTGAGTATGTCCCAGGACACCGCCAACCTTATGCATTGCTAGAGAACTTCTCAAACCATGGTTTTGCCTGTCTGAGTAGATGAAACAGAAAATGTGACTTATTCAATCAAAAGAGCAGTACCCAGTCTGCAGAGCTTGAAGAAAGGAAGTTGACGCAAAGCGAGGAATCACCTTAAATTTATTCAGCTGTCTATGCAAATGCCACCATTCATAATATTAATATCTTAATATCAATTTCAATTGTATTTGATGTTTTTAAACATTTTCAGGACATTTTGACATACTTGTGATGCGTCTTTCCCCACCCCCACCATGGCCCACACAAAAGCAATAGGTGCAGGAGAGCAAGAGAGAGAGAGAGAGGACAGTATTGATCAGGGCCAGTTCATTTTCTGCTGTCCCTGGTGAGCTGGTCTGTAGGAAATAGCTAGTTTGTCTGCTGTCACAGTGACTTCAGTGTTCTAGTGAGGAGAAAAGCTTGTGGAGCTGTTGAGAACAGAGACTACACTTAAATATCCACCCCAGTACACAGCTGAGACATGACGATGCGTCAGGAAGCCGTTATTTTTAGTCCTGAGCTTTAATATTTAAGCATTAACTTTTTACTTTAATATTAAAATTGGAGATTACGGAAGCCAAGGGAAATAAATGTGTTAAAGGGAACGTCCTAGAAAACTCATTTGTTTTCAAGTTTCAAAATGTACTGATCACTCTGTGGTCCTTATTGTCCATATGTAGATATTAAGCTGCAAAACAGTTTTGAAGTCACAACCATGGACACGTTTACATATGACTGCCTGCCGACGTACAGCAGTTTAGCCTGCTGTTTCACTTTGATTTCACAGGGAGCGTTGAGTTATTACAAGACGCGAAGGGCAACTATTAAATGGCTAATTATCTGTCCTTTTGAGTCAAATCAGGTATACTGAAACAGGCCTGGACCTGAGGAACACTGAAATTCTTCCACATTTTCATTGTTAGAGCCTTGCTTGTTTTCATCTCCTTTCATAGTTGTTCTTTTATGTAAGGAATCCGTGTGTGAGTGCTCTTGGAGGATGTTGTCTGTGATATTGATTTGTGTTGTGTGTTAACTTGTGGTGGCTCGTGAAGGGGTAAATAGTGTTAGGTAGTGTGGCCAATAGTTAGTTGGCTTTGTATGTCTGCATGCAACAGTCAACAGTGCTGCTGTTATGTCCCATAAGCTACTGGTACTTTTTAAGGAAGAGCTTCGTATAGACCAGGTTTAGCAGCATTTTAATGCTCTGAGATTTTACATCTTTAGCTGTGAGTAAATTATTTCTTTCTTAATTGTTTATGAATTACACTTCATACATATCACTATGGACATCACTTACTGTCACTGGACTAGGTCGTCGTTCTCATTCATGGTTATTAGCTTCGGGAACTGATTAATACCTGTTAATAACTGTGAATCAACCTTGAGTTTTGTCTTCGGACGAGCCCTCACTGTCCATGGTGTGTTTGACTGATTTACTGTGGAACTTCATATCTGGTTTCATTCAGTGGCACATTAACCCAAATCTCACTCCAAAGCTATTGTGAATGCACCTTTAGATTGCACATTGCCAGAGAGGCAGAGACAGAAATAATGTGCAAGACTATGCAGACTTTACATTATTACTTTCTAATAAAAACAACTGTACTACATGAAAGCATGAAAAACATGAAAATCGATCTGAACTGGCATGAAACCCAGTATTTTTAATCAGGCACTGTTGGTGCCTCAGGTCAGGTAGCAGAACTACCCAAAAGTAAGCATTACCATGCTCTCTAGATATTGTTATAAGTTTCACATTTTTATGTGGAACAATATGAGAGTCAAGTTCATGTTTTATGAGAGATATTCCACAGTACAGAAGTTAGTGTTGAAGATTCCAGTCATTATATTGAATTGTTTGAATGGAAACTTCTTGTTTGAAGAAATAAATTGCAAGTTAACCTTTGTGTTTTATAGATTTTTTTGTTATGATGATGAAGTTTAGATTGGGGTGCCCAATCATGGTCCTAGAGGTCTACCACCCTTTCAGATCCAACACACTTGACTCTAAATTCAGAGGCCCTTGAAAGACATCATTACCTGGATCAGGTGTGTTAATGGGAAGTTGGAGCTAAATCTGCAGGGTGGTAAATCTCCAGGAGCAGGATTGGGCACCCCTGATTTAGAAGGTGCTTTATATCGATAAAATACGTTTAGTTTTTATTTTTCTAATTTTTTGAAAAATGATGCTTGTTTGATAACTTAATGATGAACAGATCCATTTGAAACTTTGAAATGCAAACCTTTCAAACTTTTGAAGATACAAGATTTTATAAGGACAGCAATGTTGTATCGGTTGCTTTCTGCAGTAGGACATATGACTACTTTATGGAAGGGGTTAGTAAACGCACCTTCGACTATTTTGGGGCTGGATATTCTCTCCCCACAAGGGCGCTTGTCCTGTCCCATATCCTCTTTCATGGCATTCTCCACTTAACGAGTTTGTGGATATTAATGACCAACCTGAGGTGACACCTCTCAGGTTACCTCTGTGACAGCCTCGGTCACTAATGTATGATCTGCACCACTTTCACTCTGTTTATTATTATGTGTATATACATTTTTTTTTCCAATAAGGAATTAAAGAAAGAATTTGTACTGCTTAGACTTCTTAGATTAAGCTCTTAATCAGAATCTTAAGAAATGCTTACTTCATTATTGGATTTGGCTTCTGTCTTTTCCTTTGTAACTTACAGATCTCTTCTTTATTGCAATTACCACCACGCAGTTCTTTAATTACTTCATGGACCATATGCAATTAGGAACCTGCAGTTGTTTAGTTTACCTAATTTTTAGATTGGATTATTGAAAGTCTCACTTTTAATGCGTTTCCACTGTTTGCAAAGTGTCACAGGAAAGATGTTGTGCTGTAGTTGTTCCTACACTGGTGAGTAATTCAAGTGATGCCACATGTCTGTGGCCAGGAGTTCACGAGAGTTCAGTGTAAACAGAATTGTGGGGTTTCACTCACCCATTTGATGTAAGCAACATATTCAACCCAGGTCTTGGCTAGGTCAAGTACTATAGACTTGATATTTTATAGAACAATATTTGTCCCATTGCCTTCAGAGGTCTGTGGCTCTAATTAAAGAACAATTACACCTTGTGTATAAAACTGGTAATTCTAATTCATTATACCTTGATTCATAAAAGCTATAGAAGTGACTCATAAAATCTGTACTTGTACTTGAGGGCTCCAGCAGTGTTCTAAAGCACCATGTGGTGTGCAGACTGGTTGGCTTCAGCTTGACTATACATTGTCACTTACTGAATATATTTTGAACTGCAATAAAAACATACGTATTTAAATATAAATAACTTAAAATTTAAAACATATATGTTGTTTTTAAGGTTGATTTTAAGAACGAGTGCTTATTTGAAAATACGCTATATGCCCAAAAGTATGCGGACACCACTTCTAATTATTGAGTTCAGGTGATTTCAACCACAACTATTACTAACAGGTAGATGAAATCAACCACACAGCCATTCAGTCTCCCTAGACAAACAGTAAAATGAGTGATACTAAAGAGCTCAGTTACTTTGAAATTCCTTCGCCAATTCAGTTTTGTGACATTTGTCTGCTAGATCTGCCCTGGTAACTTTGAGTGCTTTTATTGTGAAATTGAAGTGTCTAGAAGCAACAGCTTAGCCATAAAGTGGTAGACCATGCAAACTCACAGAGTGGGGGTGCAGTGCTGAAGAGTGTTGCGCCACTCTCTCTAGAGTTCCAAACTGCCTCTGCAAGCAACATCAGCAAAAGACCTGTGTGTCGGAAGCCTTCAGTGGCTGAGCAGCTGCACACCAAGACTAAGATCTAAATGCCCAATGCCAAACATTGGCTGGAGTGGTGTAGAACAAGCCACCACTGGACTCTGGAGCAATGGAAATGTTTTTTGTGGAGTGATGAATCACACTTCATTGTTGGGCAGTTTGATGAATGAATCTGAGTTTGGTGGATGCAAGGATAAAGCTACCAACTGGAATGCGTAGTGCCAACAGTAAAGTTTTGTGAAGGGGGGTATTGATTTGGGGTTGTTTTTCAGGTGTTGGTCTAGGCACCTTGATTCCAGTGAAGGATGATGCTAATGCTAGAGCATACGAGTACAATTTAACTTCCAATTTTGCGGCAACAGTTTGGGGAAGGGTCTTCCCTGTTCCATCATGACTGTTCCCCTGTGCACAAAGTGAGCTCCATAAAGACATGTTTTGATGAGTTTGGTGTGGAGGAACTACAGTGACCTGCACAGAGCCCTGACCTCAACCCCACTGAACACCTTTGGGTTGAACTGGAACATTGATTGTGAGCCAGCCTTCTTCCAACATCAGTGCATGACCTCACAAATGCTCTTTTGACTGAATGAGATCAAATTCCCACAGACACACTCCAGAATCTTTTAGAAAGTCTTCCCAGAAGAGTGAAGGTTGTCACAACCGCAAATACGGGGGCAGTTCCATTTTAATCCTTATGATTTTAGAGCAAGTTGTCCAACAAGCTCATATGGATGCAGTGCAGGTATTCACTTACTTTTGACCATACAGTACCACTCAGTACTCAAAATGCTGTTTAGGCCAACTCTAGTGTTATTGGTTGGCTGTTGCTTTAAAAAAAAAACAAACAAACTCATAAATCTCATAAAACCAGACTAGAACTCTTAGGCTGTTTTCTTTTGTTGCTTATCTACTTGAAACTTAAGTTTATTCACTAGATCAATAACAGTTGGATTTTCTGAACGTCAATAACTTAAAACTGCACATTGCAGGTTTTGAAGGAAATCCTTTGATGCCATAATACAAATGTCTTTCCTGTAGATTATTGCTATAGTTGTGTTCTCAGCACTGATGTTTGACAATCAAAAGTTAATTTATTTTATTGATGCCTTCTAGAAGAAGACAGTTATGCAAAAATATTTAGGGAACCCTGTGCAAGCATGAGATTAGGTTTATTTGTTGTTGTTGAAGGTCATGAGCCCATCAGATCTTATTGCCCTTGCAGTTAGCACAGTGACATTGAGGGCAGCTGTTCCAGTGGTGAGGTTCCTGCTCCTGTGCCCACTCTGAACAGATGCCTGTTCTCCTTGGTGCCAGCCCTGCCCAGAGGGACCAATTAGAGTTTACAACAGCTGCTGGCACCAACTCCAGTCGGAATGGGGAAGGAGGAGAAGTTGGTAAGGAATGGAAGTAGAGAGGGACAAATCTGTGTCTTTAGAACACCTGCCTGGCTTCAAAGCCTTGAGTGCATAGACTGGTCTTAACACTTGCTGCCAGCTAAATTAGCACACAGTCCAAGAACATACGGCCCCTACCAGACATGACCTCTTCCCTCTGAACTCTGGGTTAGATGAAGCTCTAGCCTACAGGCCTCCTCCAGTTTCCTGCACTCCAGGCCTGATATTTGCATGGAGGAGGTAAAGGGCAAGTCTGTTGCTTTGTTTGACTTTCAACACAAACTTGGTTTACACTTCCCACCTCACATAACAG
The DNA here is from genome assembly GCF_015220715.1 of Pygocentrus nattereri. NCBI lineage: Eukaryota > Metazoa > Chordata > Actinopteri > Characiformes > Serrasalmidae > Pygocentrus > Pygocentrus nattereri. Next base: position 23,541,862 of record NC_051236.1, read on the forward strand.
TAATGGAAAAGAGAAGGTCTGTGTGGTGATGATTAGGCTCCAGCTGTAAAATATTAGAGAGTACAGCTCTGCTACTGCAGTTCTGCCACCTGCATGTGGTGGGTAGTATGGGTGATATGTTACCATTACTGTGTAATTTACGTCACATTGCACTTTGTATATAATGGGTATCATCAGTATTTTAGAAACTGCATGTATCAGAAATACAGATGTAGACCAGCTATCACTGGCCTGTGAACAACACACCATATAACTGCATAAACTGCATAGTAACAGAGAGCTGATTGGACTTCAGCCCATTATGCCTTTGTCTGAATCATTTATTAATTTGACCAATAATCTTTTTTTTTTTTCTTTCCATTCCTTCTATAACCTTTGCCTCTGCTGTTCTCCTTGTACTGTTTGTCTGTTCTAACCTTTTTGTGAACCTCAGGGAAACTAATGTATGTGTTGGGGCAGTTGTGGGCTGGAGGTTAGGGAACTGGCCCTGTAACTGGAAGGTTGCCGGTTCGATCCCCAGTGCTGACAGTCCATGACTGAGGTGTCCTTGAGCAAGACACCTAACCCCCAACTGCTCCCCGGGTGCCGTGGATAGGGCTGCCCACCGCTCCGGGCAAGTGTGCTCACTGCCCCCTAGTGTGTGTGTTCACTAGTGTGTATGTGGTGTTTCACTTCACGGATGGGTTAAATGCGGAGGTGGAATTTCCCCGGTTGTGGGATCAAAAAAGTATCACATTAACTTAACTTAAATACTGAAAACATATTGGTGTCTTTAAATAGTCTTAAAGTATTGTGCAGACCTGTGTAATGAAGTACAGCAGTGCTTTGTTGTTAAGAATGGTTTCAGCCTCGACATCCGTCAGGAATATTAATAACCCAGTGATTATCTTTTTGATCTGCGCAAAGTAGCCCTATTTAATCAAATATCTGTTTTTTTAATGCATATTTCAGTGCTCTTACATGTTTGATGTGATGGTTTGTGTTATATGACACCAGAAGATAGGAGCCTCTCCACTGTGTAATACTGCATTTCCAGACAGCCATATAGAGGTGGGAGCAATGACAGTATGTATGTTTGTGATAATATAGGTCGCATAGTGTGTCTATGTGCTTTTCTTAGCATAACATGAATGTTAGTACTTTAAGAATACTGAACAACTGCTGGATTCGTTTTACAAAGAGAGCAAAATTTGTCCAGTTTAATTGGATTTAATGCAAAGAAATGTTGTTATGCCAATGTTATCACTTGAATGTCTATCACTAATGTTAGCTGGCTAGCTTGTTGTTAACAAACTTGCTTTGATGGAGGTGTGTATTTTTTTTTGTGGAATGTGTAGAGGAAGAAAATGATGTAATTCCAACCACAACTTTCAACTTCTGAGCTAAGTCAAATGCAGCTTTATGCTGTTGCTTTTGGGACCAGTGGGTAATCTTTAGGCTCTCAGACTACTACTGTTTAAGTCCAAGACCAAAACTCAACACTAAAAACTAAGGACACACACGCACATGCGCAGAGTGTGATTAATGACCCTGCACAGCTAGAAGCTAGTCCAGCTTTTTTCCTGACCTGTGGACTCCTAGGTGTCCTTTATGGCAGACAGGTGGTTGACAGATGAAGAATGTGTAAGGGCATGTGAAAGTGTGTTCAACTGTTAGTAGACACAAACACATGCGACTCAGGGTGTTCCTGTTGACTTAAAGGGGCATTCTGGCCAGAAAAAGAAAGCTTAGTGGCTTACAGTGAGGACTGGATGGTGCTGGTAGGAACTAACAGTGGTTTAACAAACCTAATTCCAAAAAAATAGGGACAGTAGGTAAAATGCAGATAAAAAACAGAACGTAGTGATTTGTAAACTGTCTTTTATGGGTATTTTATTTCAAAAAAGCACAAAGATAATTTACCGTTTTAACTTTTTAACTTTATTCATTTTTGCAAATATATGCTAATTTCAATATTGGTGCCTTCCAGAAAAGCTGGGGCAAGGGCAGTGAGACATTTGCGGAATTCTCAAACATCTGTTTTGGAACTTTTCCACAGGTAAATGGATGAATAGCTGACAGGTTATGATCTCATGATTGGGTATAAAAGGAGCATTTATTTATTTGGCTCAGTTGTTTGTGTGCAAATAGGTGACTAAGAATGTTTAATGCTCGATTGCAAGGAATTTAAAGATTTTATTATCTAGATTACTAACAGGTTCAGAGAATCTGGAGAAATCTCTATGCATAAAGGGCAAGGCCAAAAATGTTGAATGCCCACGACCTTCAATCCCTCGCAACTCACATGTGAAACTGACATGCTTCTATGTTGAATATAATCATGTGGGCTTAGGAATACTAAAAAAGTCCTTATCACACAGTTTGTTGCTGCATCTACAATGGTAAGTTAAGACTCAACTGTGCAAAGCAGAAGCCACAGATTAACACAATTCCAAAACGCTGCTGACCTCTCTGGGCTAGAGCTCATCTGGGAATATTGCATAATCTTACAAATGATGTATTAAAGTTTTGTATCAGAATCCTCATTTACTTTTCCACAGAGACACCGCAACTCGAGTGTTGAGTCTTTGAGTAGAGACTTTTAGTTTAGTCTTGTTATTAGCTGCAAGGATCGTATTGTACAGAAGTAAACCCCTTCTAAAAACCTGTCAGCTTTCAGACAGTCCCTCAGTCAACGGACAGAACTGAAGGCCTGCACACAGTAAGGAACAATGCAAAACAACTTGAAACGATTGATTTTGTACAGCAACTATTCTAGCTTGATAGCGTAATAGCTAATCTAGCTGTAGTTTTAGAAAGTTGTATTCAGCGAATAAACAGTATATGTGTAAAAGTTTGTTCTCTGGACTAGATGTGTATTTTTTCCATCTAGAAAATAAATGAAACTTGATTTTCCCAGGCGTTCCCAGACTGTTGCATACATGCATGCACATGTGTGTACCTCCTTCTTTTACCACATGTTTGTGTTTGTTGACTCTTGTAATTGGCATGTCTGCAGAGTCTCTTGATCTGTCAGGGGATCTTTTTTTGTGTCGTACCTCACAGCTCTCAGGACCGGAAGGGTAGAGGTTCAGATCCTGTGGGTGGCATATTCTGGATTACAGGGCTCAAAGCACTTAACCTTCATGTGTCCCTCTTTTCAATATGCACATGCCACACAGACCTAACAATGTACATACGTGACACAGAATGACACCTTGGTAAAAATCGGACCGGTGCAACAACCCTGTGCCTCTCCTCTGTAGTAGCTTCCAGCTTTCAGGTTGATATAAGTTCTGATGGGTGATCTTTGCTAGACAAGCGTCATCAGTCAATCTCCCCTATCTTTCTAGGTGCTGTTATCTTTATGTATTCAGCTGGTACTAGAGTGCACTATATACACACTACAGTCTGTAACCTTTATTCACTGTAATCGGTTTTGTTTTATTAAAACTTTTTATTTTGGCTGTACCGTTTACTACCGGTATCACACTATTTGCATTTGCCGCACTGACTATCAGTTTATTTGTTTTACACTCAGTCCTACCATACACAGAATTTTAAAGCGTTAGACTAGATTAGATTACAGTACTGTAGAAAAAAATCAGAGACTATTCCTCATTTACTGAACATGTAAACATGTAAACAGCTGTTTATTTATTTATTTATTTATTTTACACATCATCTGGAAAAGAACAGAAAGCATTTATTTAATATAAAAGAGCCTCAACAACTAAATAAAATATCAACTTCTATCAGTGTTTAGTGTGTCCACACTTTGCCTTTTATTATGGTTTCCATTCCAGTTTGATGTTTTTCAAAGAAAGGGATATTTTCCACACCTCCAAAGTTTAGTCTTAAAAGTTGGTTGCATTTTCTGATTCTCACGATGCAAGAAATCCCAAACACACTCGGTGATCTTGAGGCCTGGCTCTGGGGTGGTCAGTCCATTATTCTGAGAACACCAGTAGCTTCTGTGTTTGATCTTTTGCATTTTCTTCTCTTTGGTGTAATTTCCTTTCTCAGTAATGACTTCTTGACAGCTACACATCCTTTCGGACCCACAACGTTGTTTTATGACAGTGCAAGGATGAGCGTCTGTGGATTTTTTCAGATCTGAAGCAAGAGTGTCTCTTGGTTTTCTTCTCTTTTGCAAGGATACAAGGTTTAAGTACTGTTTGACTGATGCTGACCATTCTGGTGGTCTACCAGCTCTTAAACAGCTCTCTCAGGAACAGAAATCTCATGTTGCTCTATATCTTGTAATCATTTTTTGATCTCCATTTTTTTTTTTTTTTTACATTTTCTTTTGACTTTTCCCTTCCTTTTCCAAGCAGATTTTCATATTTAATCAACTTAAAAATACATCCTGAAATGGAAGAATGTGTGCTTAATTGCCAATAAATGAAGCATAGTTTCTGACCTTTGGCACAGTACTGTACATTTGTAGAATGCTCTCGAGATCTTCTCCATACTCTCCCAACACTTGTCCAATCCATTGTGTTGCATATCATAAATTATTCTTTGCAGTATGCATGCTTACAGTCAAAGTGTGCATGTCTGCAGTTCATGTATTGCCTTTTGAGGACAAGGTAAGACTGAAGGTTAAAGGAACTGCTTTACTTCTCATCTCTTATTCATGTTCAGAAAGCCATCACTTGAAGGTAAACACAGCAGTGAATAAAGGAGGCAGTGTCATTTCTGATTCTGCTTCCTGCACTTCAGCTGCTGTCTCTAACTGCCCCTGACAGACACCATGTCTGCCTATAGAGGGAAACCCATTCTATGGAATATTTGTGACCATGTCCAAGAGTTGTTTCCAATGATTTGAACTCTATGGTGAGCATCTTATGAAAATATCATGAGGTACCCTCATGATCAGTTTGTACCATGCAAAGAATGCATTACATGATGAGTGAATTTGGAATCGTAGTTAGTTTGCCTTTTAGCTTTTAATGTTTAACTTGTGATCACCAGCTGAGCCCTGAAGCAGTGTCACCATGGCCACTTCAGATGCAGTCATTGAAAACAGGAACCCTTTCCAAATGTCCAAGGCTTAAAGGGGAATTCCACTGATTATTCACAAATTCTGCATTACTCAGTTGCTAAAATGTAAACCGAGCCATTCAGAGTGATTTGATATGAAATGTTTTTTGTAGAGAAGCATGCCAACTCAGATTGATAGGAACCAGGGTTTGTGATGTCTGTAACACAAATATATCTGTTTTGTGTTAACATCTAAAACCACCACTGAGGCTGCACGTCTTATGAGTGTTTAAATATTCTAATGATGATGGTAAAATAGTGGTACAAAAAAAAAAAATTGGGGACTATTTTAAAATTTAGTTTTAGACCAAAATCTCCCTAAATGTTTTGTTAAACAATATGTTAGGCATGAGGCAGCGTATTCCCGATCGTTGGAGAGCTCTTAGAGACACTAAATTCTTCAGATGTCTGGTTCCTCTCACTACTGAGGTGAACAATTCTGACTCGATAAGATTCTCTGGAGTGGTGCGTGTTTCATCAAACCGTTCTGAATGATTTTGAAATATTTAAAAAGTTGTTGGTGTTAATGTGTTAATGTTAATGTGTTCTCTGGGTTATTGTATATATGATAAATGTCATTTTCTCCATCATTTTAAATGAATTCCTTGTATATTAAAATACGTTCTTGAAGGAAATTAATAGTCATACTAAATTAGAAGACTGCAACATTATATCCTTGATTATTTCTCAGGGCCACTGACATATATTGTTTAGGAAATTTAGATAATGCCGTGGATAGGCTCTTAGGGACATTGCTGAGATCGCTCCTAGGGGCCCCAACCATGGCAAATGTAGCAAGCTGTTATGTGTTGATTTGGTGTTTGTTTCCATGGCTATTACACCACTGTGATGACTGACAAGGCCAAGCCTGAGTTGTTTGACATCACAGATCTAGCCGTAAGTCTAGCAGTGGACAAGTGGCCTGCTTCTGGGACCCTTGTAGTACTCTTCCATCTCTCATCCCTCCTTCATTAGCCCTCTGCTCAGTCCGTCAGCGCTCTCGCTGTCTGTCCGTCAGCATCAGCAGGCCCTTGGAGCGCAGGGCACGTCTCCTGTGGCAGCTTTGAGGCATCTCTCAAGGTCATGTTGCTATAAGTCTAGGAGCCAGAATAGCTTTCTAGTTCTTCAGTATCTTCTGACATCTTGCTGATCACAGAAAATGCCTTTTACAGACATATAGCACTAAGCAGAAGTTGTAGGCAGCTAAGCATGTAGTTTTAAACAATCATATGCAAAAGTTTGAGTAAATGTTTTTAAAGAAAAAATGTTTATTTGCTGTGTCCATTTTTAAGTTTGTACTCCCAAGTAGAGGATACATTTAACTTATTTTCACATATAAAATCAACAAACCTGTAATTTGACAGGAATGTTTTGCATAATTTTTTTGTATAATACTCGAAAATCATGACATTATTATTATTATTATTATTAATAATAATAATAATAATAATAATAATCTTTCTATAAGATATTTATAATTTCTCAGTTGCCGGAGGCTTTTTCACAATACTGTATATTGTTGAAATGTTAATTTCCAGAACTACAACTTGCTATAGACAGTATATCGGAACTAAACTGCGCATCCATTTTTGCAGTTTTTTTTCCCTTTTCTTTCCCCAGTTTTTGACGTAATTTAAAAATGGATATTGTCCTTTACATCGTGCACAAATTTCATAATGAATGGGGGAGTGGTTCATTTTTTTTTTTTTCATGTTTTTTTTTTTCTTCTTCTTCTTCTGTCAAGTTACCATTTTGGAGATGCAAGGTTTTGTTTGGACAGCAGTGATATAGACTATAAGAGAGAGATAATATAGACCTGTAACCCTAGTACTACCACTAGAAACTTCACAAAATTGCACATGAGCCAAGGACTTATTAAATGTTGCCAAATGTACATGATCAGTGATGCAACTTTGATTGGTTGCCTCATAAACCAAATTCAAAAATGTCATTTTCATTTATTCTGTAAATACATTTTTTCAGCAAAGTGAGTGAAACAGACTATCATTCTGAAGATGAAGTGCTGACTGTGTATATCAGGTTGCAAAGCAATGAAATCAGTGCCCTGCATTCTATTTGGTAAATAACCTTAATTTGATTTCTTGCTTGGTTTATATTAAATTATGTGGTGCTTTCAGCTCAGTTTGGCTGATATCTCTGTTGTGGTTTCGGTACACCTTGGTATGCTGAAGCAATATCTGTGCAGCAGAATTGGGTGTTGAGAATGCTGGTCAAACAGCTGCCCTATAACACGGGCCTTAGGGGCCATTTTTAGAATATGAATCAAATTGTGCAACACTGTTGGCATTCGGTTTGTAGCAGAGGGGGGGAACAAAGCTGTCAGTGATGGAGCCAACACAAACTGACTAAGTACTTGCTTGTTTCTGGGCAAGCAATTAAGAAAGTCACTGTAACTCTAACTGGAGCTTTTCCATACTCTATAGCACATTTGCATCGTTGTTTTGCTTGTAAGGTTCCGCCCTGCATTGGTAATGTTATTTTGACCAGTGCCAGGCATTGCTGCTTTAGCACAGGGAATGCTTAATCGCAATGCTGCTGCCCCAGTGGGAATCAGAAGATGAGTCCCATGGGGATTGTAGCAGGAGTAGGGGGTCTCTGGCTGTCAATAATAAGATTAATGATGTGACAGAGATGCCAGAGTAAAGAATGGGAGTGCAGTTAGCTGGAATTAGTTGTCAAATTTGGAGAGGGGATCAGAGTAGGGGAGATAACATGGCTTGATAATCCCTAAGCGGATACCTCTTCTGCAGGGTGTCAGTGCTGCCCTGTCATAGCAGAGATGGAAGCGAGCGAACATTCCGGAAGAAGTGAAATGGCAGTAAGTGTTTAAATGGCTTTATCCCTGTTGATTGGGCAAAGACAGGAGAAAGTGGTTCAGTATCATTTAAGGAGTTGCATTGGCATGGAATCTGTACAGTGGCATTGAATTTTGCCAGTGCCACACTTTTAACCTCAGAGGTGAGCGATATGGAAAAAATGTGATCTATTGATGCACAGTGGCCTTTATTCATCAAAGCTGCATAAAAAATAGTGCAGATTTGGCCACCTTTTAATGACTGCTCTGGATCTGATTCTTAAAAGTTTTGTGCAATGTGGAAACAATGGAGACTTCTGTGCAAATGATGAATTGGACCAGTACAATATTTACATGTCTTTTGCATGAAGCACACCCTAATACATGTAGATGTTTATGTGGGGAACCATAAAATTACAACATTTAGGGGCTCGTGAACTAAAAGCCATACTCATAGGCAGAGTTTTAAGGACCAAGCAGTGAATACGCCTTATTTTGCTATATTATTGCAGTATATAAGAAGAGCTAGCTGTGCACAAGCAACATATTGTATATTAAATATTTGCAGCATTATTTAACCAGTGTACTGTAAATTTCACTTTCATACTGGATTGCCATGTTCATAAAGTGCTATTGTTAGTTTAAATTTTTATTCCTGTTATTGGTATACTATATGATATTGATAATATGTTTGGTTAGTTAATTACAAACCAAGGGTTTTTTTTTTAGGTTGGTAAACTTTTATACTTAAATTTACATATACTCCTACTATACATGAATTTGACTGTTCAGTTATGACAAAGATAAAACGGACGAAGAGCTAAATCTCCCTGTTTTTGTTTTCCTTTGTTTTTGGTTTTTGGCGATGGTCACTGTAAATTTTTACAAAGTTATTGCAGTAAGAATATCAGAAGCACGGTAATGAAATTTTATCTCAGGATTAATTGCTATATAAATAATTGCAATCAACAGTTTAACGGTCTTTTTTTGGAGGACAGTTAAGTTGTATTAATGCCAAAGTGTCCGTATTGGCTCACTAGCTTCCTTAGCTGTTGGTACTTAGTAGCTCCCAACTGACAACAGACAGAACTCAAGCTCAAATACACAAACATGTCTTACCGGTGCCCCCCTAAAGGAGTTACAGCCCCTAGATGGAAGAGCTTTTGTTGTATGACCTGCGGCGTTTCTCAATAAATACATTTTCTGCTTCCTTTTATTTGCATACATTTGCCTGAATCCAATGGATGAAAATGCGTCCAATTAAATTATGTTGTTGTGACACAAATATATGAATGTGAAAGCTAACAACTGGGAAACATAATTGCAGTCAGCTCATATAATAGTAATTAGCTCAAATAAATGGGGTGATTATGTAATATTTGTGACGGGCCTAAATATCATATTGCCCACTTCTGTTTAGCCGTCAGTAGAAAATGACCAGAATATTTTCATTGGCACTAAATGAAGAAACTCTTAAAATTACTGTGCGTCGTTCATGAGAAAAGCAAGCATGTTTAATGTAGTGGAGGCCTTTGATTAATCACTTAACAGCTGTTGTGCCTTTTATAAAATATAAATATATATATAGTTTGACTTTTTTCACTTCCAGAATAAACAGCTATACAGCTATAACTTCCTCTGTAGCAGAACCGCAGGGACTTTTGTACCGCCAGCAGAGAGCCGACAGAAAAATAACATGGGAACCTGTCAGAAAAATGAGCGTGCGTGTGTGACAGAGAGGGATAGATAAAGGTGGGAGCACGCGGCGCTGGCTGGAGCCGGAGTGAGTTGAGTAAATAATCGGCGGTGTGTTTCGGCGCGGGCGCGGGGCTGGGGTGTCAGCGGGCGATGGATGAGTCCCCAGGCCTGATTGTAAAGCCCAGCAGGTTGTGTTGGTTGAGTGAGTCTGCACCGAGTGGGGTCTCAATCTTCCCCTTAATAGGCCACTGACAGATCCCTGCCACACACACACTCGCACACACTTGCAAGCACCCACATAAATAAAGAGGGTCCTGACAGGGACCACTGCCTTAGTTTTGGCACATAGAACTCAACACGGGGCTACACGCACACACATACACAGTTGTCGTTGAAGCCGTATGAGTTCTGCAGCCGTGTCGTTAAACAGTACGTAAGGTGGAACAGTGTAGTGAAGAACTCAGTGAGGGGTTGGGTGTGTAAGGCACGAGCTCTTTGACAAGCCAAATTTGTCATCCACTGGGACGCCCAAATAGCTCAGACTGCAATACAGATGAGTGCCAGGTGAAAAAGTGACTTCAAGCCAGCCAAGTAATCCTACAAGCTCACACGTAAACATGTGCAGTACATACCAGCTTCTGGACACACACAAACACACACACACACACACACACACACACACACCCTTGTGTGTATTTGGCTCCCTTAAAGTCCAGTCATACACTGCCCAGCTCAAACAATAAATCACACACTCTGTAGTTCACATAAATGCCCATAAGCCCTCACACAGTGCACACACACACACACACACACACACACACACACACACACACACGTTGCTGAGGTTTGATCACTGGTAAATGTTTGTGGAAGATGAATTCTCTTACTGATACCAAAGTGTGTTCTGGTGACAAATTGAGAGGGACATGCAGTGTGGAAAGTGAGAAAAAGGAAGTGTGGGTGAGTTAGTTATGAGGCCATAAGTCGAGGTAGTAACACAGTGTTATGGCGTTGTAAGAAAGAAAAGTGCTTTTGAATTCAGAGATTCTTGTTTACTGTGGCATTATTAAGTTTTAAATACAGTACAAGGCAAGGTCAAAAAGCAAGTATCTCCAAAATAGTAACTTCACAGGCGAAGGTAAAACGCTCTTACCTTATACTGCAAGATAATGTAAAGAGATTTTATTCCATGTGATTTTACAGCATTTCTGTTGGTCCATTCATCATGAAATTTCCACATGATGTAAAGAACACCTTGTGTGTTGAAATGTTGTTTTAAAAAAATGACAAAAATGAAGATAGTGTTTTCTTTGGACTGCAGTGACACATTAGTGTTTGGGTACTTTATATACTTAAATAGTCAGGAAAGTTGAATAGGAACTAAACTTTTTTGGTAAACAATTTAGCTTCTGTTATACATATTCATATTTAAGAATCTTGAAATACTATACCAAAGGACTGTGTTGGAGCCTGCTTTTACATTTGATCAGAGGTTCTAGTGCAGTGAAAGAATTTCCATTGTCATAATATAACATTAGAGGCCCAGAAAATGCTTACCTATGTGGGCTTGATCTGTGCTCTGAATTGTCCGAAACAGACAATTAATAAAAACACACAATTCCTCCATCCTGAGCTACTATCCATTAAAAAGACTTCAAACGTAATGATCATCCTCAGTTCCATTGTGTGTAAAATGTGTGAAGCAGTAATGCCAACTCCTGTAACTACTGTCACAACAAGCCTGCATCACCATAAGGAGCTTTTTTGGGAACTTAATCGTGTACTTATTTATATCAGTAGATCTAATAAAGATTTTTTTTTGTGATTTTGTTTTTTTATTGTTGTAGGCCTCTATAGCAATGGTTGTTCAGGGAATACTGACTAAACAGCCTTACAGTGCATAAAAATGTTCTTGTAGTGCTTATGTAAGTAGCTATTAGTATGCTTTCCTAATTAGAAATGTTGTATTTTAGCTATTTATTTGCATTAAGGGGTTGGTTAGATTTTTGTTTACACAGGAAAAAGAGGATCTCTGCTTGTGGCACATCCAGTAAGCAATTCACCTTAAATTAGTAATTTCTCTTATCATCGTGTTATCCAACATCTTTATTCATCATATTTTATATATATATATCATTCAGCCCTACTTATAATGAAACAAACCTAGGGCTATTAGCTAAGGTAACAGATGATTTAGCATTTGTTTATCTTAAAAAAAAATTACATTTTTATTTTTTGTCCTTCTCTATGTAAATTTCAGGTACAGTAGGCACAGTAAAGGTAAATGGCTGAATGTTGTCTGCATAACACATCCCATACGCATGACCTGTAGCATTTACTGATGTATCTGGTGCTTTCATTTATTTAATTTATTTATATATGTTTAGAGGGTTGTTATTTAAGCAATAAGAAGAATAATAATAAGAAAAATAATAGCAAATTTCACTGAAATACCCATCCCTGGTGGGTAAACACTTGGAAAAAATTGGTTCAAGTCATTTAGAGAAAAAACACATCACAGTCAAATCACCTTTTTTCCCTTTAAAGCATGCCAAGCCGAAGACTGGCAAGGACCGTTGTTGTATCAAGTTGGAAAAAATAGGTATTGGACCAGTGCAAGCTCAGAATTGTGATTTATCTCTTGTTAAACGTAGAATGGTTCTTAGATGTAATATGTAAGTACTGTTAAATTTCTTCAAAACGTACCGTTCTCTTCACAGTCCATGTGATTTATCTATGGAAGCCTGTTTTGAATTGATGATTTTTGTACTGTTGCAAAACGAACACATTTACATGTATCTTCCTGTCCAGCCTACAGTGCTTTAACTTGCCTATTCATGTTGAAGTTGAAGCTGGAAATATATAAATATGGAAAGTAGTGCAGGATATGGGCCCTTTACTAAGCACTATTAAGCTTAATCTCAAACTTTTTTACTCGTTTCTCTGGCTGATGGCCTGGGCAGCTGTAATGCTGTACATGGCACAATAAGCAAAAGCAAACTAAATTAAAGGACTAAGGAAACTGTCTATTTTTATATAGATCAGTTTATGAATTGCAGTGAGGAATGTACTAACAGTAGCTCATTATCTTGACATTGACCGAGTTGTTTCAGCTGCTGTTGACTGTAGGCAGTGATCAGCAGTTGATCAGCTTTAATGGTCATTGAGTGCCTATACAGAAACATTATATCGACATAGGCTCCGTTTATCGATTGTCAGATATATTGGTAAATCGATATTGATGATCAATCAGGCTCCAGTTCTCTTTCATTTTTTCTCTTTATTCCTGCCTTCTAGTCTTTCTACTCTGCTTTCCTTCTTTTCAGCTTATTCCTTTTCACACTCATTAGAAAGATAAAGTGTTGTCAGGGACTCTGAGAGGAATGAGGGACAGAGACGTGTGCGTGCGACGGAGGGAAAAGTAAAAAAAGTAGTTGCGTTTCTTCGAAACATTTTACTCCGTGCTGTAATGGAGCAGTGCGATGATTACGTGGCTGTCCTAAAACCAATCTGCTCCACTCTGTAATGACAAGCCTTGCTTATGAACTGGGTATTAGATAATTATGGCCTAGTAAGACTTTTGGGGGGAAAAATTGAAGTATAGCTAAAGGCTTCTTTCCTGTGTTGTTGAATAACCTTTTCAGGATTTCTTAAGTTCTGTAAGTAATTCCATTCTCCCGCTGACTTGTCTAACATGCTAAATGGTGTTTGGTGGGAATAAATCTTTGGGGTTTTTAGCGTTGGCGTGAAAAGGCAGCGAGCGAAAAGCCGCCATGCAGAGTCCATCTTTTACTCAGCCTGCATGCACGCATGTCACCTCCGCCCAGCCACTCATAAAGCAGCATGATGGATAAATGAAGAAATAAAGAAATAAATAAAAGCCACACTTATTCTCTCCCTCTGCTCTCTCCCTCCGTCTCTCCTCTGATGGATTTGTGAAATGATATAACGAATGAGACCTAAAGAGAAAGGAGAGGAAGAGAAGGGGGTGGGGGGTGCAAGAGAGACAGAGGATATGATTTATTAGGCTGATAAAAATTCAGCCTTTGTTATTCCTTCATTTTTACATGTGCAGCTTATTAAGGAGCGCACCTGCCAGTGAAAGGGAGTTTGTCAGGGGATGAGCGAGTCTGCGGTCCGTGTGTGAGTGTGCAGAGCTACTGAATTTCACGGCATTAGAAGCACTGACTGACTCATACTGGTGCCCATTACCGTGAAACCTTGGAAAAATTTGGTACTGATGTTCCGTTGTTCCATGAACATCAGGGAGCATGAAGATAATATATAAAGAAACTCTCCGATACCACATGGTGTCCCAGAACTACATGTGGTTCTTATTGCCAACTGTGAGCGACAAATCCCTTTTGATAAAACTAACTTTTCCATAAAACCACAAAAAAAATCCAGGTCAAACTCCATACAGTTGAATGCCCAGAGACTGAGGTTTAAGCAATCCGCATGACAAAGATGAGTTATGGAAGGCAAAATTTGCATGAGGTGGTTGGTCACCATTGATTGGTGATGTGAAGTGGCAGTCATTAATATCCTCCTGCCATTTGTCTGTTCTTCCGTAGGCCCTTCATCTCCTTCAGTGCGGAGTCCAGCGTCTCTGAGGGTCATCAAAACCCGCTACAAGATTGACACGCGCAGAGCACAGTTCCAGCACCACAACCCTGCCCTCTCCTACAGAGTCAAGAGAATCCAGTCAGCCAGGTACACATACATAAACATACTAATTAGGGCCAAATGATGTGAAAATGTTTGTCAAAATACTCATTTTTATAATCCAAATAATACTGCAAAAAGCAATAATACTGGTCGATATAATTTCATATGGACAAATATGAAGATGAATGAACTCTTGTGCTTTCAAAAGCAGTGCTTTACTGATTGATTCAGTTGTCAAATATTTTGAAAGTTTCATTTAAGTTTCAGCTGCCCTTGGTTGCTTTTGCCTTGTCCTTCAAGCGCTCAGTTTAAGCTACCTGGTGGTATCTATAGTACTTGTTCAATCAAACAAAAAAGTTTATTAGCGTAAAGAACATTTCTAAAATGTGTGCAGAGGAGTACCTCTGACAACATCTTATTATTCAAATGTAAACTGGCTTAACAGGCTGTTCAGTGGAGACGTGGTTGAGACCTGACAACATGAATGTACGCCAATTAAAACTTTCAAAAACTGTTTATTTTAAATGTTTTTCAAACCAGGGAGTCTTTTAGCAACTCAATGTTAAAGCAACAAATGGTCATGCTCAATAAGAAGAAGAAGGAGGTAAGAAAGTTGCTTCTTCAGATACTCAGGCTAGTCAGAACAATGTTAGATGCAGAGGAGGATACATCATCTTTATACATGAGGTCTTTCAGCAAACTTTAATGACGGAATAAAAGTGATGGCGCGAGAACGAGTGCAGTAAAATTGATCTTTACACAGAATGCTTTTAATTGAAAATGTGAGCACTGTACAGTCCTGTTTAATCATATTAAAATGACTTTTAGCAAATACAGTAACTCAGATAAAGTTTAGCTCGCCTTAGAGCCAGTATAATTCTGCCCGTTAATAGTTTTGACATTGAGCTGTGAGTGTGGTCCTTCACGGATTTTAATCCAAAACCTTTTTAGCTTCAGGAGTGAAAAGAAAATAGCACCATATCAAGCTGATGAGGATTGCATGTGTCTGAATTAAATGCTCCTTAGTAACACCTTTTCATCCTTTTTTAGCCTAATCATTTTGAGCAAATGATAAGCCTTGGTGGAACCTTTTGCAGTAATGTTATCCTCACGGTTTGGCTCAGGTGCATTTAAAGTTTACCCATTTCAGCATACTAGTTCCCTGTGTCGCGAACAATTGTGAGCAACTTGGTATCGGCAGCTTAGCAGCCTGTGTAGAGAGTGTTATATAAGAACATAAAACCATTTGAATTTCCAAAAAAAAGTGTGAATGATGTTAGAGTCTTGACTTCATTACAACATGCAATTGAGAAGTATGAGAAGTTTTAACAGCATTATATTCAGTGAGTCTGTTTCCATCATAAAAGAAGTTTTTATTTGTTCGGGTGGGTGGGTGGGTGCCCTCCAGCCCACACACAATCTTAGCCCACCACAACCAATTACAGGCCTGATTAAAGCCTCTCTGTTGACACATTGCGTTTTTAACAGTCTCTCAGAAGCACCATAATAAAACACTAACTAACAGGCTGGCCCTAATAACACTACGAGATATAAGCACCTCATCACCAATAATATTATGACAGGAGGAAGGTGCTGTTCATCATGGTCATCTATTACTCAGACCATAAACATGTTGCTATAATATAGTCCATGCCCACATGGGAACACATGAGTAGGCACCGAAATGCTGCTTTTAAATGATAGCTTTTAATGGCCACTGTCCACTAGAGATGAGTTTATAAAACCATTAATGCAGTCTGTAAAAAAGGCTTTAGATCATTTAGAGTGGACATGTGAGAAAAGAGAGTTTGGAGTAAACAGAAATGGGGCAGTGCTGTTATGTTTTTTCTCTGTTTTTATAAATTAGCGTTTGTTCACTTTAACTAATTGACACTCTGCCCTTCTTCTGTGGTCATTTAAAGCCCCACTACATTTTTATGGTATGAAACTGGTGTATAAGGCTAATGCGGTTTATTGGCCATGAGCAGGGAGCAGCAGAGAATGTGCTTCTCTCCCTCATGTTATGTGTATTTGAGGGAGGCTCATGCAAAATGTGTGAGGACTGGATAAAAAAAGGGACATGTTTTTCTCTGTTTACTGAAGTTACTAAAGTTTTGCGAGGATTTTCCTCTGCCTTTCAAAACCAGGCATACATTTGAGTTAGTGTCTTAAGTGTGTTGTTGTGAGGCTTCCTTTATCATCAGCAGCAGTCAGAAACATGTGATAATGTGACCACAATATGCATGTGGAGTCTGTGTTACTGTTTCAGATATTAGAGATTTTTTTTAATCTGAAGTAGAATTTCGATCTTGTAAACTGTTTAGCTTGCGATCGTCTGTACAGCTGTAGTAAATCAAATCAAAGTCTGATATGTTTACAAATGTTCATGTAAATCAACAGAAACACATTTTAATGATGCTATGCAGTGTAAAAAGTGAAAAGTTTATTTATTTGATTGATTCACACGAAAAGAGTTTAATAGGCTTGAATATTTTATTTGAAAAATTGTTCTTTAACTGTGCGTTGAAAGGTTATTTTGGAACCAAAAGTAGTTATGCACATGCATACATTTCCTACTGGAAGCCTAGTGTCCAGCACAATCTGCTTTTCCAGCTGAACAGCTTCTACTAAACCTGGTAATTAAAACATGGATTGAACTGAGTGAGCGGAGTTGAATACCCTGTTCTACACTGTGAAAACTGAATGGCAGATCATCTGAAAATTCTAAGACAACTCACTCGACAGCTCATTTTCCCCCTCCTAACTGACCTTGTGATCACTGGTGAATGAGATGCGAATGTGAAGAGCCCTTTTTAGAAGAACACTCCATATAATTATAGAATATATATATATATATATATATATATATATATATATATATATATATATATATATATATATATATATATATATGAATATGAATGAACTGGTCAGAGATTTGGTGGGACAAAAAAGTGAATGAATTATTGAGATCTGTTAAGGCGTAATTACAGCAGCCTTTATATTGAAAAAGAGCAAGAGGTTTGAGGGGTGACTCCTGGGTGATTGCAGTTTACACTAGCTCTAGTGTGATTGGTCTCTATGGAAAATCACATTTGCTTAATGGTGTAAATGAATCATTCATCCATATGGGTGTAAATATTTTACACCCAGTGTTATCTACAGAGAAAAGATTATCTTCCATAGTAAATTCCCACACACCACCTCTCAGACTCACTCATGTAGAAGAGAGGCTGTGTCATGCATTACATGTTAAGAGCACTGCCACACTAAGTGAAACGCTTAGCGCTACCATTTTCTCTTTTACACACTCCTGCTCTCATCTCTCTTCTTTCTTTCTCTAGCCTCTCTTCTTTCTTTGTGAGAGCTCTGTTAGATGGCTTTGTGGATCTGCCATTGCCCTGCTAACTATACTGAAACCCTATGTTAGAGCTCGGTCAGGAACTGCTCATTAAGGCAGTGTGGGATGTTAGAGGTTAAAGAACAAACTTTATCAGTAAAACTGGAGCTCATGGTAGTGATAAAATTAGCATAATTGTCTGAAATCAGTAATGCTTGATTATACTACATTATGACAACAGCCTTTTCATACTCAGAGCTTTTTAGGAAAGACCAATGTTGTTAAAGAATGGGCTGCATTTTTTTACAGAAGGGGAGCTTTTTGGGGGGAGCAAAAGGCATTGTAGCTGTTAGCCTTTTGGATTTATTCTTTAGCATAGAAGTTTTAATCTGTGCTTGGCGCAAACACACATGTAACCTACATATCTAATCCAAAGGATTGCTGTATTAAAGTAATATAATCTTACTTTTCATTACTTTTGGATTGCCTGTCTTTTTATATTTTAATGTCTTTTTAAGTCACAATAAAATTCTGAAATCTGTAGATTAGCCCAAATGGGAAAAGATGAAACAAAATGACATAGTTAACATAACTGCAGAAGTTATGCCAATGGCATAGCCAGAATTTCAGTTTGGAGGGGGGCTAGCTCAGAAACAGCATGTCCCAGAGAAATCGTTGTAGTGATATGGAAACAGCAGCCAGCAGCCTACTTCACTCAAGCTTCCACAAACAGAGGGAAAAAAATGAAATTTTAAGCACAACATTCAGCTGCTGACCTTGCATTTTAACTACCTGGTTAACTTCCTGCAAACTACAGTGGGCAAAGCTTTACCTTGTCCTACCTTGTTCAGCACTAACCATAGATGTCTAGGCCTAATGCTTAAAGACTTGTCTCATTTTTGCTGTGTTTCAAATTTGATGTGTTGTCTGCATGCAAAAAAAATAGAAATAAAAAATGGAAGAATGTCTTCAAAAACAAAGATATCAGTTCTCACAAAAAAGACAAAGGGTGGCTATTTTCCCGTTTGGTATCGTGGAGAATTTTGGAAATGCAGTACCATACATGGAGATTGTGAAAGGTTGCATTTTCTGGAGGCCGGAAAAAGTGTTGGTTGTGTGTGGTTTTCATGTACTCCTGCTAGTAAGCACTTTGTTTACACTTAAAGACAGTTCTTCAAGGGATTTTAGTAAAGAAAATAGTTCTATAGAGAAGTTTGAACTCTTAAAGAACCCTTTGCATGATTAAAAGGTTCTTTGCGTCAGTAAAAAGTTTTCAGATTATGGCACAATATTCTGTAGAGGGGTCTATATAGAACTATTTTGAGAAGGTTCTGAAAAGGATAAAGAAGCTTTTAATCATGAAAATGTTTAAGCGTTCATACTTCTCTATAGAACCATTTTCCTTATTAAAGAACCCTTGAAAAACCATCTTTTTAAGAGTGTAATGTGCCTATAATGTAAATAACCTTTTCTATATTCTGATTACATGATGCCTTTACAGGTATTCTGGTATAACCCATCCTTGTTTTCATTATAAGCAGATTGTGGATGTTTTGACAGCACATGTGGGACAGCGCATTTTTAACCAGATGATTAAGGCCCAAACTTATTTCTCCCCTTTCCCCTACCTTTCAGCCCTTAACCTTTAGTTTTGCTCATCCATACCTAGGGGTAGGGTGTCCTGATTTTTGTTGAAATAGAGGGGTAGGGCGAAGTGTTAGGGCTGCATGACCCTCCAGGTTTTTCAGAGCCACAAATCAAACAGAGTGTTATGAGAAAAACTGCCAGGATGGCTGCAGTGACCAAAGAAACCCACAAATGTGAGTATTTTCTCTATTAAAAGTTTGATAGTCATTGTATTGTCTTACTTAAATGTCTTTTCAATGTATTATGGTCCTTTTCTTCATAGCAAGACTAAAGACTAAAATTCAAACAAGAAGCTGGTGGATAGGTGACTTCAGCTTCATATCATGGAACAATTAGGGGTGGGCGATAATAATTAATTGCCACAGACCCCCCCCGCCCCCTTCGGCCTTTGAATGCCTATGATGTCGTAAATTTAACTAAAAACCATCAGTGAGGTTGCAACTCAGTTCCAAGGGGCAACGTGACCCAAGGAGTTAGGGGTAAAAATAAGACATGGGATTGGGCCTAAGACAGGTTCCACCTGAATACAAGAGCTGGAAAGAGTAAGATGCTGATCACCTTGTCTGTTTACAGTGGGGTCCAGAAGTCTGAGACCACTAGTAATAATACTTCTATTCTTTTCTAATTAAATGAATTGTTCATTATAATTAATAGTATCTGCAGAACAATTTAAAGGAAAAGTAAAACCTTTGAAATATTTACACGAATCTCAGTATTTGCTCATTTGTCTGAGTGTGATCTTCAGCTAAACTGAAGAAATTGGGCAAAATAAAGTCTGACCCACGAATATCATAGATTTGCTTAAATTTGAATGGTGACCTAGAAATAGGGCAGCATCTTGAATTTCTTCATTTTACTGGTGATAACCTTTGTTTATTTATTTATTTGTTTTTTTTACAATTCTTAAACTTTGTTGTTTATTTTCAGGTTTAAGTGGAAAAAAATCCCAGATTTTTAGTGTGGACTTTCGGACCCCCCTGTATGTGTGTGGTTCAGTTAATCATGGCTATTTAGCAAATCCCTGAAGATTCTGCATGCATTTCAGTTCAGTTCAAATCAAATACATTTGTGTGTAGATGGAAAAGGAGTGTGTGTATGTCGACATTGGCATGCATAGTGCTTCATTTGTTTAATTCAGATTTTGTGAGACAGTGTGCTTGTCTCCGGACTGAGCATTGAGCTCTGGTGACTTATCACTATTCATTTAGCTCCCTGCAATAAATATTGATTCATCAAGGGATTTTCAATTTGAACCACTGTGACGCTGCATGAAATATTACAAGAGTAAGAGAAATGAGAAGGAGGAAAGCTGAGGGAGTGTCCCTGCTTACAACATGAATGTTCTTTATCTGGTGTGAAGATTTCTGGTATTTTGGTGTCCATACATGCAGCAGTCAAGCTGCACTTCTTATAAAACAGAAATCTAATTAGTCATTTTTGGATCTCATATTTCTGTATATTGTAGAAAGTAATTGACTCAGACAGGTAGTTTACCAGCCTGTACTCGAGTCATTCCCAGCCCATTCCCCTATTACCACAGACACGTCCACACATGGGGACTGAGACCTCAG
This sequence comes from Pygocentrus nattereri, assembly GCF_015220715.1. NCBI lineage: Eukaryota > Metazoa > Chordata > Actinopteri > Characiformes > Serrasalmidae > Pygocentrus > Pygocentrus nattereri. The sequence continues at coordinate 23,562,626 of NC_051236.1, forward strand.
TGCAGTGACCCGGTGTGTGCTGGGTAGAGTGGGAGTGTGCAGTCAGCAGTGCACGCTGGGCTGTACCGGGTGATTGAGTGTTTGGGGCGACTGGGTGGGGGAGGAATGGCCCTCGTAAATCGCCAGCCACCACCAGAAAATAGATATAATCTCAACATTAACTACATTAATAGTAGCAGGAGTTGAATTAAGAAAGCCATAAAGCATGGACGCTCAGGCATAAATTAAACAAGCACACACGCGCACATACATTCAGAGCCCCTCCCCTCATTCTTCCCCCTCTCTCACACACACACACACACACACACACACACACACACACACACACACACACACACACACACACACACACACACACACTCTGTCTCTCGCTTATTCTCTCTCTCTCTCTCTCTTTCATCTTTTTCTGTGGTGCTCAAATATATCTAATTACTATTCCATCTTTCCATCTCTGACTTCTTCACAGATGCACAATATAGACAAAATACTATTATTGTGATTATATTGAGATTATATTGCGATTGTGTTATGTTTTGGAAACATATCCAAAACAAAACTTTCTCCATTTTTCTCTCTCCATCTCTCGAATTTTCTCTCCATTAAGTTACATTGAAAGTTAAAAATGTTTTTGCTTCTTCTGTTAAGTTACCATGTTAGAGTTGTTTTTAACAGACAGAGGTCGTTTCTAAAATGAATGGGTGAATCTGTAACACTGTGGTTGAACCCTGTTACATAACATTGACAAAACTATGCCAGAGACGTTTCATAGCAGTCATATCTTGTCAAGAGTCCCCAATACAGGTGTGGTTCAGTAATGTAACATGTTACCATTACCAGTAATTGAAGGCCAATTCCACCAATTTTTCAAATGCTCTACATAATTGAAACATTTAGATGTCAACAAAGTCATTCAGAGTGGTTTGATGTCAGAATTGTTCACAGTGAGTTCAGTACCTCTAAAATCTGCATCACATGTAGTTATTGCATGAAGTGGTGAGGAATACACTGTCTGATGCCTGAACATGCTTTTGTGAGAAGGTAGTGGTCTAAAATATCCTTTTTCCCAACACATTAATGGCAGAGAGCTACAGTTTATTATCTTGAATTTATTACTGTTCATCATTATCAACATTACACAGAAAAACTGTGTAAAAAAAAAAAAAGAAGACATGAATTCTCAGTGGTTTTGCTGGATAGTAAAACAAAACCAAAATGGCTGTATTTATTTATATGCAGTGTAGACGTTGCCATCCCTGGTTCCTGTCACCACCACTGTAATGAAATCTGATCATGTCTCTCAGAAGTTTCTCCACAGTCTATCATTACTCATCCAACTGCTCTGAATAACTTTGCTTACAGCTCATTGATGGAATTAAATCAAAAATTTTGAAAGAAATTAACGATGTACACAACAAAAAATTAGCATGTAACTTCAAAATGTTCAATGGTTTTGGTGGTTGAGATGGTTGAAATAGATTTTGTTATTTAAACCAGGGTAATTTACTTTTCTTGGATTACATGGTTACTTTGATTAATCCAAACACTCATAGAAATGCTAATTGTTGACCGTAATTAGCCACAAAAATGTCTTGTGTACAAGGTGAGACACTTGTTAGCTCTTTTAGCTATTTAGCTTGCTGCAGAGATTGCCTCTGTTACTCATCCAATCTGAAATCATGCTAGTGTGCCTCAACTGTTTTTGAATGATAAAACATGTTTCCCTAGTGCAACACCAGTGCTGTTACCTACAAAAAGGTCCTATATTGTTTTTTCCCCCCTCTTTTTGTGTTTTGTGCTTCCCTTTGATTAATCAGGTATGTGTTCATGAACTCTTGTGCATGCTTGAATATTAGAATTATTCAGAATGCACATCTCTAGCTAATAGGAGGCTCATTTGCTAATCTGAAGCATCAGGATTGCAGTTATTAAATGTGCAGGTCTAGTTTGTAACTCATTGCCCTTCCTGGCAGGATTTCATAGCTCAATTTTTAAGCAAGAAACTATTTTTCAGATTCATTTGTGGCAGAAAGAATTGATTCTTTCTTTAATTCTGGAGACTCTGGCTTTCAGGATTGTATCTAATATGCACATATACACTAGGTCCAATGTTCACTTGGACTCTGGGACTGGAGAAAGCTACACACTAATGCTCACTTACTCCAACACATTCTTTACTTGCACAGCCATGTGCAAAGTGTGGGTCAGGCGGCTGGCGTGGCCTTCATCAGGTTTAGTGCTCTGGTATTGATCAGTACAGGATGTGGGAGAGAGTCGGTAATAAACCCAGCGTTGCTCACTTTTCTCCTGCTCTCCATCCCAGTCATCCCATCTTCAGAGAAGAAGGGAGAGAAGTGGAGAGTAAGGACATGGCTCCTGATGGTGCTTTTTGGAAGTCAGATTGAGTGTTACGCAGACAAAGAGGGGAAGGATGCTAATACAGAAATAGAGAATTGCCTGCACAGCATTGTAGTACGAGCAGAATATACAGTAGTGTGCAAAAGTTACCACCCTTCATTTATTTAATTTCCAGTCAAATCCTTCAGTAAGCACACGTGATTAATTTTTCAGAATATTTTTACACTGTGAAAAATGGCTCATCAGATATACCTGCAAAAATTACTACAAGTGGTAACAAGCAGTTGAACTAGTTTTATTCAACTTAAAAACTACATTGATTGACAGAATCATTCATTCAAAGTATTCATTTAGACTGAGTAAAACTAGTTAATTTACTTGTTGCCACATGAAATAATTTTAGGTAGATCTGACAAGCCACAGGAAAATCGATAGAGCCTTGTAACTAGATAGTAACTCATTTACATAAGGAAGAGAAAAGTCAAAGAAAAGCAAGTGGGGGACAGAAAAAAACCAAGAATTTCCAAAACTGGTGTTCAAAGGTTTTCATCTTCAAACGAGAGGAGGAAATCTAGCTCCTACTCTTGAGTCAGAGCTGAAAATGTTTCTGTCCATGCTTCTACTGTGAGACGATAACTCAGCACTATGAGTCTGAAAGAATGTGTAGCTGTCAAGAAGCCGTTACTAGGAAAGGAAATGGACCAACAAGAAGAAAGTGATGCTTCTGTGATGCTTAGAAAAATGGACTGCCCCCCCCCCCCACCAGAAGCCAGACCTCAAGATCGTTGAATGTGTTTGGGATCCCGTGTATCGTTAGAAGCAAAAAATGCAACCAACTTCAGAGGTGTGGAAAAATAGCCCTGCAGATTTCTTTGAAAAACTGAAAAAAGCCCCCGAAAAGAATGTTTGCTATAACAAAGACAAAGTGCACCGTAAATACTGCAACTAAATATGATCTAGTGAGTTATTGTGGCTCTTATGTAATTCTATTACATATTTTTAAAATTTTTATTACATCTATTCTATTAAATAGGTTTTCTGTTTGTTTTCTGTTTTTTTTTTTTATCCTGATGCTGAAAAATGAATAGCCTCTACTTAATGCTTAAACTTGCACAATGACGCTAAAGAATCGTGCAACACTTTGCCACTATCATAACAAACACTTAACAGTAGGAGGACAAAAGTTCTTAACTTTAAGGTGTTTTAATAGTTTTCAGTTCATTTCAGCTTCATCTGTTTGTCATGAGGTGTTCACGCAATGTAAAGGGCAGCTAGCAATTCGAAATAGTGTAGGAAAAAATAATGCACTTTTGAGGTTTTATGACAGTGATGATATAAGAGCTATACATATATTTATAGAACAGCTGACACTGAGAATGAAACAGTATGATATAGTTGATATATTCAGATCTCATCACCTCTTCTTAAACCTCCTCTTTCTCGTCTTCGTTGTGTCTCCTCATTCCACTTTGCATCAATTTGCTCTCTGTGCTTCCCTCCAGTATGTTTCCTCATTGAAGCTAATTTCAGAGTCCCACCTGCCTCTTTACAAAATAATACTGCTCCTTTAATAGTCTTTAGCACATTGATGGCTCTTGATTCCTCCATTACCTAGTTTGCTTAAAGCGAAGAGCCATTGAAACAACAGAAATTAGCTAAATGAAGCTAGCTAGCTCATTTCAAGGGTAACTCTGTTTTCCTTTCCTCAGGATGAGCTTACTAATGCTTTCTCTGCAAACAGATAGGTCAGACAAGCATTATTGTGAATGCCCGTGTGGCTTGCGAATTCTTCGCCGTCACCAAAACAAAAGTCACATCGTTAATCACTCTGCCGGAGTGCTGATTCGCTCTCTCCTTCATCTGTGCTCGTCCCACGGTCGAAACGCACCACGGCACACACCCTCACATACACGCTCAAGCAACAAAGCCCCGCTTGTTCAACTTGAGCATACGTGCTGATTGGTAGTGTGAGCTGTGTGAAATGCATCTAACATCTAGCTTTCCTTGCCTTCATTCCTATAACTTCCTTTGTGAACCGGGAAGTTCACAGCAGCTGCGTTGTAGACGCCTCAAGCTGTGTAAGGGGCGATGTATGAACATTCATCGCCTGCCCACAGCAGTTTTGAAAAGGAGTAAAGTAGCTCAGATTTAAATGAATAATTTTTAAAACATGGAGCAAGATGGATGTCTTTTTGGGGGGGACGCAGGTGTAAACCATTCGGTCTTGCTGATTATTTGCTTATTGTGCCCCCTGAATATGCCAGGTAGCAGCTGAATGAGGGATTTATGTCTACTGGGAGTGATAGTTTGCTATAATAGCTTTTATTTTGGCAGCATGATTTACACAAACAAATGCACTAATGTATTTTTACTCTTAAAGATAGTTTGCAAAAATATCTAATGCACTTACATAGCATCATCTTAGCATTTTGTATCTGTGGGAGTTGTGCTTTTTAAAAAGATGGGCACCAAAGCTCATATTAGGGCCTGACGGATATCATAAATCGACTGTTATTAAAGTCATAAAATCCTGCACTGAAAATCCTTTGATGTTGCTTCTTTTATATTTTAATGAACATACAAAATAAAGCTCTTAAACAGCTTTTGAAGCAATACCTTCATCAGCTTCCATAAAGAACAAATTCAGGTTCTTGTAAACAAAAGAGAGCGATGGCCTTCAATCCACTCATATAGCTGTAACAAAATGGGCTGGCTTTTAAATAGAACAATTTTTCTTTAGGGTCAGATTTGAGCGAACAATATGAATGTGACCGATTATAATGGACTATACAGTTGTAATCATTTGACAGCCTTTATTTTCATATAAGATTATGCCGTTATTATTATCCGTCGAATTTTTAGCTCCTTAAAATTAGTAGCAGTAATGACGATGCAGTTTTCATATCAGTCAAACTCTAATTAATACTCCATACCTGTAGTACTTTCTTTTTCCTTCTTTCTGCACTTTGCCTCTTTCTGACTCTCCTGAGTGGTTGAGAGCAGGCCGTAAAACCTCTTTAGATTGCAGCCTCGCAAGACCGGGGTCACACCCCTTCCACTCTAAATCACCTCCAGCTACAGCACTGCCATTACATTAGCGTGTGTCCCATTAAAATGATTCCCCTACCCCATTCAGATGATGCATGTGATAGTGTGATGTGTCCTGCCCACACCCACACCCCCAAACGCCACAATATTTTTGGTGCATAGGTCAAGATATGTGTGCTGTTGTGTGAACAAGTGAACCATTGTGGAAAAATACATTTAAGTGACAAAAAAGAGCCACAACACTGTATTTGCGGTGAGGCCATATTCCTGTCTGTCTCTTTCTTCCATGCATATTTTACACACACTCACACAGTGACTTCCTCACGCACAGTGACTCCTTTCTGTGAAAGGTTAACTGCTGTCCATGTTCCATGCCCATGTCATGACTACATTAGTCTCCATTATGGCTCTTTGGCTCAAGGGTGTCCTACTAAAGCCTCTGTGGGGGCAGCAACTGTTCTCCCATTATCCCTCATTATGGCTCCCGTGGCTGTAGTCACTTAGCTAGTGTGAGCCTGTCTTAAGTTGGAGTGTCTTCCAGAATTATTGGCAGCCTTTGTAAAAATGAGCAAAAAATGACTTTGCTGGTTATAAGCATGAGGTTATAGTGATAATATGTGAGAAGAATAACCATACGATGAGGTAAGACTTTCAAAGTAAAAACAATTAATTGTTATTTTTTTTAAGTCCTAAAACTTATCACAGTTATTGCCACATTATCCCCACCCTTTTATACAGTATATTGTGCACATTCCCTTTGTCAAGATAACTGCAATTTACAGGCCTTGTTACAGTCTCAAAATTTTTGCAGATGATTACCATGTAAATAATTACGATTAACAGTTTGATTGTCTTTTTTTGTTTATTGTATGCAGTACAAGCCTAAAATGACCACATTGCCTGTCTAGCTATCTTCCTTCCTAGTTGTCAGTACTTAATCCTGGTTGACGAGACACAGCTCAAGCTCAAATAAACAAACATCACTCACTACTGCCCTCTAAAGCTTTTATAGCTCTAGGCAGAAGTTAGAATTGTTGTTGTTTTCATAAAACTTGTATGTCTCAGGAAATTCAGCTCAAAGCATTTTCTTTTAGTACAAGATAACGATGGAGAAAATCTCTAAAGAGATCTGAGACTTTTCCTCCATAGAAAACCTCTCTAGATCTTTCAGAGTCCTTCGTCCTCACTTTTGGACTCTTTTCCTCTGCCCAAATTTTCACTGAGCTTTCACTTTGGGGGACTTGTGACTATTGCGAAAGCTTGTGGAATGGTGACGTTGTATGTCAGTGGAAGTCACTGAGCTCTTCGGTATAACTCATTAAACTGCCAGTGTTTACCTTTGGAGATTGCTTGGGTGTTGTTGAACCCACAGACTTTGTTACCATAACTGGTTTTGGTGACCGCAGGTGCATAAAAGTTGTAGAATTGTTCATTTATGATTCTTAGAGAAAGTTTGGTTCTCAAACCATTCCTTCTTTCTATGTCTGTGGATATGATACATGTGTATCCTTTTTCAGACAGGTTCACTAATTCATTTCATTTCATTTGGCTGACACTCTTATCCAGAGCGACTTACAATTCAATCATTTTACACAGGTAGGCCAAGGTGGTGTTAGGAGTCTTGCCCAAGGTCTCTTATTGGTATACTGTAGGGTGCCTGCCCTGGCAGGGATTGAACCCTAGTCTACAGTATAGAAGGCAGAGGTGTTACCCACTACACTAACCAACCAAAATCACTACAGCTCAAGTTGTTTGAAACACCTTAATTATTTTGCTTGTAGTGGAGATTTTCACATGCAAAGCTACTTTTAATGGTCATTCCCTGATTTATCAAGTCCAACAACCTTTTTTTGTCTGATAATTGATTTTTTTATAGTTTTTCCCCTTTCAGTACATTTTAGATGATCACTTAAGCAGAAAAGTGAAATGTTTTTTTCATAGACTTTTTGCTAATTTTGTCCTAGAGTGCCAACAGTTTTTGAGAACACTGTATGTGCATTTACTTAAGATTTATTACGTTTTCGAAGGTCCATGTTACTTGTGTGTCTGTGAGTGTGTGTGTTGGGGGCGTTGGACTTGGCCATGGCAATAGATTGTGTAGAATAGGCTCCTGAATTGGGTTCAGATTGATGTTGGGTGTAATTTGCTGTTGGGGGTTTAGATGGATTCGAAATTCTTGGAGCAGAGTTCATGTCTCCTAATATAGAGTGGATACCAGGTCTCTCTAGCTTTTTTACTTGCTCCCTCTCTGTTTCTCCTCCTCTTTTTTTCTCTCTCACACATGCTCTCACAACCTCACCTCTAACCCACCTACACATACATGTTCTCCCTAACATAGTGACACTCTGATTGAAGAGCTGTTGAGGGAAGGACATAGTCACAAGCATGGAGTAATAGATGATTGTTTTGGAGCGTGTACATCTGTCCTGCCATTAAAAACAGCTGTAATGGTCAGTTTCTGTACAGGTATCAATAATTGCAAGCTTGTCTTTTAAAAAACAGTTACTTGTTGGCTGGTGTGTTTTGATATCTACAGCCAAAGATCACAACAAAAGTCACCTCACTTTAGTTTAATGCACTTTAGCTTGAAGAAAACAAAATATATATATATATATATTTACACTGTACTGTGAAGATGCTGTGCTATCTGTATATTGATATTGAACATGGCCTTGCACCGGATCATGAGTGAGAGAGACTAGGGATTAGAGTGTCTGTGAATGAGCAGCGTGTGAGAGAAATAGCGAGAGTAAAGGAGGAAGCAGGAGAGGTGGAGTAAAAGTGTGCATGTGTGTGAGGGGTTTGGAGGGCAATCTCCCTGCTCTGGCCTCCTGCCCTGGCAATTATCTCAATGATTTCCTCCTCTTTTCAATTCTCTCCATTTCCACCCTGCCGTCCCTTCCATTAGAAGAGCAATTTACCAGAGTGCTGTGACACAGGAGCCAGAGAGAGAGAAAGGGAGAGGGAGAGAAAGAAAGGGGGGTGGCGAGGAAGGAGGCAGAGAACGAAGGGCCTGGGAGATGTAAGAACAGAGGAGCACAACACTGTGTGGGCAGAGAGGAGAAAGTTTTATTCATTTATATATTTACTGGGGGAGGGGGGGCACTTGTCACCTGTTTATTCACTTATTTCATGATAATGTCTTTTGCAGGATTCTCTTACAGAGTCGTCTCCAGACAGCCCCGGATAGACAGTGGAGGGGGCGGAGCATGCGATGGATAGGAGGGGCTCTCTACAGAGTCTCTGCCAATAAGCTTTCTCGCACACATACTACCAGCACGTCATCTGTCAGATCAGGTAAAATGCTCTCTGAGTGTTGTTTGTGTGTTTGCACTTGGGATGCACCGATATGGAATTCTTTAGGCCTTTTAGTCTAACACCTTGCTGAAGGCCATAAACAAATAATTTAGCTTTTTTGCATTTTACATATAATACATACAATTTACATAAAATTTTTAAAAAAATCTAGTTATTTTGCACCCCCATCTGATCCAAATACTTAAATGCTGAGTAACAGACAATTCCATTCCAGTATTTGTATTTTCTTACCTAATATAGCCACAGTTTTGGAAAGATATATGCCACTGCTGCAGTAAACTGTATAATCTGTGCCTAATGTGACTTTCTGAACTGATTATTTTCTTATAGTGTGTTTAATAGGCTTATGGTTCTATTTGATTCATCATCCTAATTATGTATTGTTACCAGCTAGTTCAACATTCTACAGTTAAATCCCTAAATCACTTATTTTTCTTATAGCGCTATGATGAAATTGTGAATTTAAATTCCTAGCATATGCACAGTGACCTGTCAGTTTAAAATGCAATGTTAGTGGACCCTTAAAGTCAGTGGACCCTTTTTACACTTCCATAATTCAACACAGCGGAAGTCATCAAGGAGGGAAAACCTTTCAGCAGTGGCAGAGAAGTAGAGCACTCACTTATTTTTATGTCCTCATTAAGGTATTTACCTGATTTTTCCATGAAAGCTGACAATGTCTATATTAAATGTTGGCTGCTGATGCCTGTTGCTTCAGCACTGGATGGCAAGCACAGATTCAAAGAAGATAAAAATTGTCTGTGAATGGGAGAGAGAATATGTGACATTATTTATAAATAAACTAGCTAATGGTAGCTAAATTTATGTATTTTTAAGTGAATGGTGTGGACTGGTTGCAGGGTTACATTTGCCAGTTGATTGGTATGTTTTGATGCTGCTGTATAGTAAATGTTAGTGATCATACTGTTTAAAGGCTGACTCAGAGTCTAAACATTGTCATGTCAATTAGCTTACATAAGAACACTGACTAAAGTTAGGTCATTTACAGCACTGGACACTGTACATTAATGTTAGACAGGGAAACATGTAAAAATCACAAATCACATAATATGACCATAAGACAATGAGATGTAACTGACCGTGTTAACTTCACTCTCAGCTTACACATCTTTGACTGATTTCTGGTAAACATTAGATAGCTTATGTTATCTGATCTCATTGGGTAATTTGTTATGGGATTCTTACCTTTGGAGTCATGCAGGTAATTCTCAAAGAAAAGCTTGTAACCTTTATCAGCCTTGCTCTTTTTTGTAAATAAAACCTGCTTCACAAAACAATGACGTTTTTCATGAAAAAAAGTAGGTAAAACACCTGAGGACATAAAACGAGTAAATCCTTTATGGACTCGCCGCCTGTGATGTTTTCCCTGCTATGACAAATTCTGCTGCGTAAAATCCAGAAGTGATTACAGACTTGAAGTTACATTTACGGCATTTGGCAGACGCTCTTATCCAGAGCGACTTATAATTTGATGATTTTACACATGCAGGCGAAGGCAGTGTTAGGAGTCTTGCCCAAGGACTCTTATTGGTATAGCGTAGGGTGCTTACCAAGGTGGGGATTGAACCCCAGCCTACAGCATAGAAGGCAGACGTGTTACCCACTACACTAACCAACCACCCTGTGTGTAAGAAATAAGAAGCACTAAGAAATAAGAAGCACTAAGTTGAACTAAAAGCAGTCGTCCAAAAATGCACTAAGAGGAATAAGAGTTAGTGAGTTGCTTCACTGGACACGCATACATATATGCTTATGCATGCATACATTATATGCTTATTCTTGCTCAATGATCAGTAATATTGTTAAGATTCGGTTTCTGCCTATGAATTTCATTTTGAAAGTAATGCACGCTTATACATGTTTCAAATTTCAAAATTTCAAAACCGAATCTTAACAATATTACTGATCATTGAGCGAAAATAAGCATATAATGTACCAACCGACTAACACACTCATATTAGCATTTGTGTGAGAAGAGCTAAATTGTTCCTGCCTTTATAAAATGAACTCACATAAGAGCACTTAAATCTACATTTACTTCACATTGAACTGCATAAACTTTTATTGTACATTCATCAAGCAACAGTTGTTGGAATCGAGCCAGAGCAGAAGTATATGGTTATTAATAAGATAATGGTTCATTTTCGATAACTGTGACCCTCCAAACATCACATATTATTGTTTTCAAACTCTTCCTCTCTCCCGAAAAGCCAAACACTCTGTGACTGTGACCATTAGTTTTGGCATCTTGAACATGGCTATGCAGGGGTGATCTGCCTGCAGAATCAGATGCCTGCGTGGTTTGTAATGCAGTGCAGTCAAGGCTTCACTTTCACTATGAGTTCACCTCAAGGGCTGGTTCACTGCATGTATGTGACTTGCCATGCTTGATAGGCAGCCATGTAAAATGGGGCATGATTATGATGTGGGAGAAATATGGCGGTGTAACTAACACACAGCAAATGTACCAATTAGAATGAAAGAAAAAGAATAATCTCTAGAACAACAAAACACACAGAATTGGTGTTGAATTCAAATAATTAAAAAATATTGGGACAAATGTACATGAACATAATGGCATAAAGCTGTGCTGTATTAAAACAATTTTAAAAAACGACTAAGAAGACATAAATAGAGTAAATGCAGAGCGTCAGGACCCACCTTTGCTGCATTTTAGATGAAAGGAGATTATTTCATAACAATGGGATTGCACATATTTCAAGTTTTCATTTTTACACTAAATAATTATACACTACAGATATTTAGTTTTGTTAACTAATGAATACATGCCTCACTGCAACAGATTGTGGATTGTGTGCAATAGGACATGCAAAAATAAACAATGGATCGGAAGTGGATAGGGCTTAAAATAGTCTAAACCTTATCCATTAAAATATGCTTGATTCAGCTTGGGAAATCCCTCTAAAGCAGTGTCATGGTGGTATTCATAAAACTATCAATTTTTTTATTAAAAATGAGAGCAGTGCCAAGTTGTGAATTGTAGTTATTGGCTATAGTATTGGATTGATAATGATAATAATAAGTACATTTCTCCCATTATGTTTGAAAGAAACAGTATGATATGCAAGTTTGAGAATCATAAGAGTTTTGTGTTTGTGTTGTTTTTCCTCTTGGGAATACTGTACTGTTGCTTTTGTCCATTAAAAGAGAGAGCAGAAAGGCTGCACAGGTCACCATCTGAAATAATAAAGCTGTCATCTGTCACTGCCCTCAGTATGTGTGTGTGACACAGGCAGAGAGGGAGGGAGATTTACTGGGCGCTCGAGATTAAACCATGTAGCCCAAGTCAGAACTGCTAGCTGTATTAAAGAGCAGCACTTGTCCTGTGATGAGTTCCTAAGAACACACATGCACGCATGCCCAGACAGTATGAAACGTCATACCGAGACTGACCACACAGTCCTTCCACCACACACAATCTCTCTCAGTCTCACACTTCACTGACACACCCAGTCCTTACATACCCTTCTTCTCGTTCCCCATATCGCTGCCTCTCACCCATCAGCACTGTACATAGCGTACATCGTGTTTATTCATCCCTCTCTTTCTGTAACGTTCATGTTTGACTGTGTACTGATTTGCCCTGGCATATAAATAAACAGTGTGATAAGTGTGATAAGTTCTACTTTCATGAGTTCAGGCAGAGCTTATAAATAACTCTATGTATTTGTGTACAGATTAGACAGGTGTAAGAGGAAGGGGGTGGAACTTATTTGTGGTTGACCTCATTTGACGCTGTTGGGTTTTTGTGTGCATGTAATAGCACTCGTTTTTCAATGACAAATAGATTAACACTCATTTTTTTCCCAAAATTCAGGAAAGTGGTTCAGTTCACAGGAAGCATCTTCTCCTAGCAGTGTAGTGAGGACGTCCAACATGCGACATGTCGCCAGGTGAGTTCGTAATGTGAAAATATGCTACCTAACTAAAATCCCAGATATTTCTGAGTGCCTAAAGGTGTTAACTATGCCAAAAGGGCCTATGGTCCATTGTAAGGTGGGTAGGTCAGTGCTGAGGACGCCTGACTAACAATCAGTCATTAGTTCCGTTATGGGAGAAATGAGGGGTTTATCTCAAGGACCAGTCTTCTGTCTATTGTCAGATAGTCTGGTACCCACTTGAAAAAGATGGTTCATTAGTAATGGCCATCGTTCTATTTAGACACGAGTTCTGTGTTTTACACTTGACTTTTATATGACTGTGAATATAATAAACTAGATTAAGCTCGCATGTTACTCTTTCAACCTGTCTATGTTCCTTTTTTCAGTCGGGTGGTGCAGAGAAGTCTGGCCATCATCCGGCAGGCTCGGCAGAAGAAGCAACACGCCAAACAGTACTGCATGTACTACAACCGCTTTGGCAAGTGTAACCGTGGCAACGCCTGCCCCTACATCCATGACCCTGATAAGGTGGCTGTTTGCACCAGGTACATATTATATATCCAAATAAACTGTGTACATACACAGATTTTGCATCCAGATTTTAAACCAGTGTTGCTTTTTATTTAATTTTTTTCCTTATCATTTTGTCTTCTGTTTTGTGTTGATCTTTGTTTTTGTTTTTTTTGTTTTTTTGTGGACTATTTTATGATACTTTCCTTTCAGTGTCTGTAGCCTCTTCCAGTGTTTTTTGTAGTGTTTCATGTAAAATATTATATTTGTAGTATTATTAAGCTATTTTTACATTAACTGGCTAAAGGTCTTATGTTTATTTAATATTTTACTGTATTTTAATCTTTACTATCTCTGAACACTGTGTGAAATCTCTTGATTGACCTACAGGTTTCTCAGAGGCACGTGTAAGCAGACAGATGGGACATGTCCTTTCTCACACAAAGTGTCCAAGGAAAAGGTGGGTCATCATTACTTCCTCAGGGATGGGTTGATAGAAAGAAAAAACAGAAAGGTGCCTCCTGAGTTTCTTCCATGCTTAGAAAAAAGAAAGAAATCTGGATGTTGGATGTAAATAAAATGGACCACTGCAATTCCAGTTCATGTAGAGGCCAGGGTCCATGCATCACTGAAATCATAATGGAACATTAATTATGCACTTTAACATGCACATATCATGTGCAGGCTGTAGCCGTTAACCTGTGCTCTGCAAGTTTACAAGAAAAAGCAGTGAGCGCCCTGTGGCACTGGAGTCAGGTTAAGGTCAGTACATGCTCGCCTGCCGGGTGATAATTTAAGATCTTCTGGCAGATTATGAACTTCTGATCTCAGCTTATGATGGTGTATTATGATCTGTAAGATTGGGCCATCAGGTTCCCATGTCGCATACTTGGCAGCCGTCACCTTGGTGTTGGGAGCCGTGGAGACAAGCGGGGAGGCACAGTATTGAGGGCAAAGTGTGATTTGAGTGTCAAGTTAGTCTAGGCCCAGAAACAAGATGTTCCTTCCCTCACACAAACACACACATCTGGGCATGTGCAACGACACTTCTTCATCTGTTATGGACATGGGCTTTAATTCCATAGCTTGTTATGGTCTGTCCTCTCTGTTACATGCCCTGGAATTCTTGACACATTCCACCTGAGAAATTAAAATTTTGCAAGCTAACATGTAATCTATATGTGTGTCTGTTTTGATGTCACATTATGGCATTGATAATGGCTCTAATAATATACTAATAAAAGGCACTAGTTGGAAGCCAGGCCTCCCAGTCTATGAATGTTATACCCTCCTGTAGCTATGTCCCTGGTGTATACATACATAAAGACCAAGCTCTTCAAGCTCATGACATCACATGTAGCTTTAACTCTGGGAGGAAGTCCAAGGGAAAGAGTGGCTGCTTTTCAAATACAAGAATAAATTTTGCGTTCTGGCTTAGGCCACAATCCGAAGATTTCCCCTAAGACTTCCTTTGCTTGCTGAGGGGAGGACACCTGTCTTCCTTGTTGTTTGTCTGGTAGAAAATAGCTCTCCCACTGAGACTCTTCACTTTCCTTAAGAATCCACACACACACACACACACACGCGCACAGGCACTTGTTTAGACTTTTGCTCATGTTGCGTCCAGTGGACACCCCCCCTTCTCTCGCTACACTAATGCTATCTCTCGCTCTCGCACCCACTGCACCTGTGACAGTCGTCATGGTCTCCCCCACCAAGCGCTGAGAGGCCAGCTGCCTGCTTGTCTTAAAGGAGCAATGCCACCTCCTTGTGGGCCCCACCTGTCCACCATCGTAACCCCCTTCCTCCCTCCCCCTTGCTCTCCAACTGAATTTAACCCTACTCCTTATTTCACGTGTATATTCCATGAAGCATGGCTTGAGGTTGCACCTGAAACTGAAACCAGTCCTGTACATCTCCCACCACCTCATGTAATGCCTGAAACAAGACCCCCTCCCCAAGCCTGCAGACTGCCCAGGCCCCTCCCCTGCACATAAACACATCATGGGCACCGTACAAGCCCCTGCTTGGGTAAATATTTCTGTAGCAGTTAATTAGACAGAAATGATATGACCCCCATCGAGATGAGATTCCACTTAAGGAGGCTCCAGTTTCCCCTCCCTCTTCTCTCACTGCCCCCCAATATACAACATCTAAACCCCCGATGTTCTATTTCAAGCCTACAGAACACTCAATCACACACATGTGCACACAGTCACATTACGATTATTCATACATGCAGATAATATTCGCAAAGTCAGGGCCTGCAAACTGCATGCATAACTATGTCACTGACACATGTACATGAGATTATACATACAGATTATGAATGTGAATGCATGTACAATATTCGATAATACGTATTTTGAGAAATGCTGCAAGTGTGTTTACAGTCGGCATGTATTATATGTACCAGACATGCTTGCAAATACCCAAACTGTAATCATGCAGCAGTCACATCCTGCATCTTCTGGTATTCCAAAGAAGCGGTGACAGAGTAACAAAGGCTGGTTGTAGACTTGCGTATAGTTGAGTATCTTTGTAGGCTCTTACTGGCACGATGTGCCTTAAAACCTCTGATTTGCTATACCACCATGCCAATAAATCAGAATATTAAAGCACTAGTTGGTCGAAAAATCTAAGTTATTAGATTTCCCTCCACTCAAATTGTAGCTGATCTGCCAACACGTGTTTGGAGTTTCCTTCTTCACTGTGATGCTTAATGTAGCTAACAAGTAGTAGGAACCCATACCCTGCTAATTAACATTGTACAAAATACATGTCTACATCATTATACACTTGCCTTAAACTGTACTGTTAAGTAATCTGAGATAAACTTTGTGGTTATGTGGTTTCTGAGAATGATTGATGTACAGTGCTGAGCAAAAAGCAGAGACAGTCCTTTTTCATTTAATCTCCAGTTAAAACAGTCATTAAGTACAAGTTATACGTTTGTCAGCATCAGAAAAAAAGGAAAACATAGATTCAGAAGCCTTAACAACTAAATATAATATGACCTTTTTGAGTATTTAGTGTGTCCACCTCAGGGTTATTGTATTTTTGAAACTATTTTTTAGTTTCATTTAGTTTTATGTTTTGGCTTTATAGTTTGTTTTAAAGGGGTATTAATAGTTTTAGTTTAGTTTTTATTTAGTTTCAGTTTTAGTTTTCAGTATTATGATGAATACTGTGATGGTAGGTATTCTTGCCTAAGTGTAGAATAAAATATGAATTGTGCACTGAGCTCTGCTGCAGCTTTCCTGAAAGAAACTTCGGAAATTCAGAGAGGATCCCATTCTAAACTCCCATGTACTCAAAACGCTGAAGGTTTTGTCTCTATAATTTTATTTTATGTTGATTTTGTTTTCATGTTTTGAAAACTGTCATTTTTATTACAGTTACATTTTTATTTCACTTCTAGTTTTTGTTTAATAACGGTTTTATTTAACTATAATGACCCTGGCCCACCTTTTGCATTTATTACAGCTTTCTTTACAGGCGACTTGCTTTTTCAAAGAAATGTGATTTTGATAGTCTCACCTCCTTTCAGACTCATAGTGTTCAGTTCTCTCCTTACAGCAGAAGGATGGACAGAGATAGCTGTTTTTTTTCAGGTCTGATGCTGTGGAGCTAGATCTTCTCCTCTATCTCAAAGATTAATTAAAGTTTACTGTTTAGATGAAGACTACTCATGGTTACACTTTTCGGTGTTCTGCCAGGTCTCGCACTGAAGGAATCCAATTCATTCCTGTAACAAATTGTGTGATGTGATGTACTGTGTTTTTCCTATGGGGAGGTTTGAGTAGCCGTTTATGATGCTCATCTTAAGTGAAGTGCTGCAGTTATAAATGTGCTTCAAATTTAAAGATGCAAACTTGGCTTGGTTGGTAAATTACATTTTGAGGTTATGGGAGAATTGTGCAAATTAAATTTTTCACCTAATTGTTCCTTTATTAAATAACCATAACATATCGTTTATTTCTAATTTTGGGGCAACCACAAAGTAATCTCTTAATATTCTATTCTCTCTCTTCAGATGCCTGTATGTTCATACTTCTTGAAGGGAATTTGTAACAACAGTAGCTGCCCCTATAGCCATGTCTATGTATCTCGCAAAGCAGCCGTGTGTCAAGACTTCGTCAGAGGCTACTGTCCACAGGGAGAGAAGGTAACACACTCACTCAACACTGCAGCATGTCCAACTCTCAACACGCTCGCATTCGCACAAGCGCTCATTTTACACACACACACACACACACACACACACACACACTCACACACACACACACACACACACACACACTGGCTTAAATGGTGCCTATCATGGAATGGGTTAAACCCCATTAGAGCTTAGTGTATTGTACACTCAAAACAGTGGTGTTTAGCTTGCTTCTGTGCTTGTGTACACTTTGTGCTTGTATATTGCAAAAAATGATAATGTAATCACTGCATTGATAACATTTTACACTGTGTTATGATACATAACCACTGGTTTTGTTAGCTGTTTCACAATGCTTTATTACAGGCTTAATTGCCTGTATTGAGGACTATATTAGTTTTGTACTGTACTCCTAAAGCAAAGGTTTATGTAAGGTTAAGGATGCTGACCTTAAGCCCTCATCAGAGTCGCAAGGGTTAGAGTTAGCTCTCCATGGAGTGTTTGAATGACGGACAAATTGAGGGTGTAAACTCGAGATGACCACATGACCCTTCCATCTGCCAGCCCAGCAGCTCCTGTCATAAGCGTTCAGTGCAGCTCCCCTTATAGAAAAAATCAACAATATAAACAGTCGCTTGGGACCGCTGAGCTACAAAGGGCCCAAGGGTGGTATAATAATAATAATAATAATAATAATAATAAACAGTAATAATGTTTAGCAAGATTATTATATAGTGTCCGTTATAATATTGGCAGAAAATATCTTGCATTTATACATTTAATTTAATTTATTTATATTTTATTTATACATGGAGAGTTTAGAATAAAATATTGTGTCCCTGTTTTTGTATTTAGTTATTTTATTGTGTTTATATCACCATTTATAAGTCTTTGTGCCTGCTTTGAAATTAACAAAAAATGTATTTTTCACTATTTTACACAAAATAATGATTCCAGTGGGTTATGGGGCCCGTATTTGAAAATGGACATACAGCTGTGAAATATTGTTCACATAAAGCATAAATAGTTTGGAAATTTGGAAAGTTATGCTTCCTCAGCTTTACATTTCTGTTTTGTTCTGCATTTATGGGATTCATGTGGTTTGTTTAGCTGAGCTGTTTAGACCTTTGAGTCCATATTGTCCCATAGGAGCCTGTCGGATACAGTTGTGTGTTCTCAGGATGCTTCTTTTTCTGTGCTGTATGGGAAGCTTTTTATCCTAACCTGATTTTAAATGTTAAACAGTCAAATAAGAATACAGACCCATCACTGGAAGAAAATCTGGAATGTAATTATTACTGGTCTTTGTATCCTGATTACATGTTTTCTGTTATTATCTCACTCTGACTGTATAGAACTCTGTTTGCTGGTATACACTAGTACTTTCATTCTTATTTCCACTGATCGCTTAACATTGTGTCTAACTGTAGCTCTCCTTAGTACAGTGACCTCTGCACGCCCATTCCAGAAGTGAACTCCACTGGAATGGGTGTTTAGAGGCTAATTATCTCACACAATTACAAGATGTTACTTGAAGTGTTTCTTAAAATGAAATGGCTTTGTGATGTTCTGCCTCAAGGCGTTTTTTTCCTTCCCGTTTTCTTCTTCTTACTCTGGTTTGTTTCCCCCATCACCCCTGTTTATCTCTGTGCCTTTCTTCCTTTCTCTTTTTTCACCCCTTCTCCATTTGTTCATCTTTAGCTTTTTCTTCCATCGTAACAAATGCATTCTCTAGCTGTCAGGGCTCATTTAAATATTTGGGGTGAGAATGCGAATATATAAAGAGAGAGATATTAATATTTATTCTATTAGCCGAAGTGCTTAGGTCTGTAATTTTGCGCCGTCCCAAAAGCACTGTCTCAGATATGATGGATAGCATGCCGTAATTATGGACGTGAAAAAGTGCTGATGACTGCAGTACAGGCGAGAGGCCAGCGATGGATATGCCAGCGGAGCAAGGGTTAAAGCGCACTCTCATCCTCTCCATTTCTCTCCCCCTCTTTTTTTTTCACTCCATCTCTCTTCGCCTGCCTTGCTCTCACCATCTGTCTCTCTGTCTGAAGCTCACGCTGTCTACCACTCGGCCTTTCTAGCTTCTCTTACGCTTTTCCTCTCCGTCGCCATCATTCTTTCCCTCTTCTCTTTCTCTTACCATGGATCTCTTTCTCTCCATACTCTCATTCTGTCTTTCCTATCTTGTTTTCATCGCTTGTGTTGCGTACTCTCTCTCTCTCTCTCTCTCTCTCTCTCTCTCTCTCTCTCTCTCTCTCTCTCTCTCTCTCTCTCTCTCCCTCTCTCCCTCTCTCTCTCTCTTTCTCTCTCTTTCTCTCTCGCCTGCTCTCTTTCTCGCTCTGTAATGTAACATTGTAAAATGTGCTGACTCGTTCTGCTTTGTGGCCAGTAGAAAGCTCTTCTAATAGGCCCCAGAGACTTTCCAGCCTTCTTTAAATCAAGTGGAAAATTGTTAACTTGTGCTGGTATAAAGATGTTCCATCCACTTCTCCTTTTTTTCATGCATCTCCTTTTCCCCTCTCTTTCACTGCTTTTATGTAAATGAAAATGTATGGGCAAGCTGGGTTGGCTCAGGCGTGGCCTTTCATGTGTTTTCTTTGCTGAAAGAGGCAGCTATTCACATCACAGTTAATGAACCTTCTCTTAGTGTCCACCTAACAACAACCTTATTCTTTCCCATTACTTCACAGCCTGCTTCAAGATGCTCTCAATGGGAGGGAAATGCTACTTTGTTGAACGAGGGATGGGCAGTATGACAGTTTATCATGTCATAATATATAATGATAAATTGTCACAGTAATCTTTTCTTAGCATATTGTGGATCATTGTGGGTTTTAAAGAGCATTGACCAACTCCGTGTTTCATTAGCCAAAGAGCATAATTGGTCCTGTTTAACTGGATTTACTGCGGGGCTCCTAGTGAAACAGGGTGCAATAGTAGTGGGCAATATTTTAATTTGCGGCTTCCACAAATAAAGACAGATAAGGCTACGTACATACATGCAAAACATGCTAATCCCATTACCTTCCGTTTAGTGAGTTGCAGTCTGAGGTAAGTTAGTCTGCTGGTTTATTTTTGAAGGAGCAGACATCAGAACTTAATGAGTTAATGAGTAATGGAGAAAAGAGAGTGGAAGGAAAAGCTAGTCTCTTTGCCAGTTGGAGACTAGCCGACTTTCCACGCATACCATCTACGACACCCCTCACTCAGCCAGCTGCTTCAGGTGATGCAGCAGTCTCAGCCTACAAGCCAAGTGGCTCTGCAGCTTCTCAGCTAATACTGATAGCGATTGCCTTGTAATATTCACCAGATTCCAGCAGTGTCTTGATGACTGCAGATGAAAGCTTGAGTATAAGTACCATTTTCGCTGGGCTTAGAGAAGCTGCTGTATGCTTTACTTGCACTTGCCTTTATCTCAGAGTCAGACAGTGATATTGACATCTGCCTGTATGTTTATTTCTGTAAATATATTTACCTCACGTACTAAGTATGGTTGTCAATAAAAGTGAAGGGACATTTCGGAGTAATATGCCATTTTATCTATAAAAAATTTTTTTTAAGCATCCAAAATGGTTTTATTTGGGGGGGGGGGGGGGGGGGGAGTTGTAAACATACACAAATTCATGACATATACTGGTACTATCAGTAATCATATCTATACTATGATTTATATTTTTGGCCATACGACTCACTACTACACTGAATAAGAATAATTGTACTGGTGGTTTTTGGTAGTATTTTTTAAATGTAGCACTACAAGTGCATTCTTTCTGTTCTAACTTATCAAACCTCAGAAAAACAAAATAATGATACATATTGGCCAAAATGCATATGAGTGCTTGATTTCACGCACGGTAGCTGATAGCTCTAAAGCTTATGTCACTGTATGTTTCCACATCTTTTTATGTAATTTTGATGAATACAGGCCATTGTAAAAATGTTTTCAAGTATTATGATGTTTTATTTGTCCACCCCTCAGCGACCTGAGAGGCCAGTGATAGGACATAGTTCCAAAGTCTGATACCTGATGAACTCCATTAACATAACTCCTGTTGTGCACTTTACTGTGTGTGTTAAAAAGCATTTTAAGTGATAGTTTGACACAAAAAAAATAATCTTGCAAATTTCACCTTTCCACAAATGATGTGAATCAGCCAGGACATATTTGGTGTCCAGTGTTTGCTTCCAGAGCTCCTGTGTTCTGCATTAACCATTTTTTTTTCTCCCTAGCATCTAAATAACTGAATTAAGAGAGTCTACACCGTGCTGTGGAAGTGGAATTAATGGGAAAAACCAAATGTACAAGGTTTTCTCCTGACCCCAATTACAGTCTATTATTCAAAACATGTTTGATGTCTGAAAATTGCTTCTTAAGTTTTTCTTTGAATCTACACACGGTAATTTGGCTAGTAAAGGAAGATTGTACCCCATCAGTTAACATCATACAAACTGCATCATGCCTAAACCACCACACACTTGCTTCAATCTGCATGATATCTAACAGAATATTTATCTTGTTTTAACACTGTATGATGTGTTATCCATACAAATGGCTGAAAATGCTTTGCATGGATAAAAACAGTAGTAGCAGATGCCTCAAAGCTTTTTGTTTGTTTGTTTTTTGGTCTACACTTTGTCCTTTTCTTTTTTTTTTTTTTTCTTTTTTTTTTTTTTAATAAATAACAGTTTGTCAATCAGTGTGAGAAATCACAGAAGTCTGTTTGAGATTACTCAACTCTGTGTAGTTTGGGGCAAATGTGTAATGATTTAGGTTTTTGCAGCTTGCACAAAGCTAATTGTTGAGTAAAAGGGTTCCATTACATGTTAGCTATGTTAGCTATGCCCCATAGCTCCAGTGCAAAAACAAGAAGAGAATTTAAGATACTAAACGTTTTGATAATTGACTGCATTTGGGGAAATGAGAAAACCTCGTAAATTTGGAATTTCCTTTTAATTCCACTTTCACAACAGGGTGTAGGCTTTATTATTTCAGTTATTTAGCTGCTAGGGAGATTGGATTTTGGTCCGTGCTGAATATCGAAGGGTTTTGCCGTCATGCCCTGCTTCAGAGCTCTTGATGAGTGACGTTCTAGATCAACATTATCAGTCAAACTAGAAACAAATGGGTGTTGAAAAAAAACAAAAAGGACCCAAATGCTCCTCAGAGATGAGGTGAAATTGGAATCGACTGAGCTCAAGTGGAGAAGGATTTAGCAAATTGGAGCAATTAGCCACGAGGGTGGTGAGTGATGATGTTGTCTATAGGATGATGTAGGGGGTATTAGGGAGCAGGACTCAGAGGCTGCGATAATCTTGTCCCACGAGACCCTCTTTGTGTGTGTGTGTGTGTGTGTGTGTGTGTGTGTGTGTGTGTGTGTGTGTGTGTGTGTGTGTGTGTGTGTGTGTGTGCACGTGTGTGTGTGTGTGCGTGCGTGCGTGCATGTTGCCGTCTATATGCTACACGTTTTTTTGGTTTCAGAACTTTGTTCTTTAAAGGTATAATGATATGCAGGGCCATTATCTGTCTTATATTCATTTAGCAGTAAAGAAGTCTATATTGCATGCTTGGCATAGTCCTGATCTACCATTATTGATCATATGGATTTCTATGCCATTGAATGTTTCTCTTCTTGAAGGATCATCTTAAAGAAGGGGCAAGAAACAAAAGCATCTGGGCCTACAGAATCATTCTCCAATTGAAGAGAATTTTTTAAAATTGTCCAAGAATAATTGTACCAAAAAAAAATCCAGATTCTTAGCACTCAGAATCAAGACTCACGATTACTCGCATGATCCTACTAAAATTAATTACTCGATTACAAAAATTAATTGATTAAAATGTGATGTTGAATCTGCTTAGTTTTTGTTTGAGTATCCTTCAAATTGCAAGCTAAAGAACTGTTGTAAACTTTTCACTGGTCATTGTAAAGCCATGTTTAGCAGTCTGAGGATTCTCCACAAGGGAAATGATTAGCACTCAGGTCACATTTGTGAGCATCACTTAAAAAGAGGAGCCCACACCAACAGAATCACGCTAATTTAGAATTGTTTGTAGTTACAAATTGTGTGTATATGAAGTAAAACGTTTATTTAGGTCTAGGCTGAACAGCTAACAGCCACATGAATGGGTGTTACAAATGTCAAATGCTTCAATTGGAATGTTTAAGCAGAGCAGGCCTAAGTAGTATTAAAGGGCAATTTCAAGGGCTTTTAAAAATTTCTCCGTAATTCAGTGGCTAAGATACAAAGTCAGAGTCAGTAATTTGATGTGCAATAATTCATTTGGAGAGACTCTTACCAAGACTGAGTTTCTTTACAGTGGTGGTAGTAGGAGCCAAAGGCCCAAATGACTACAATGCAAATACAACCATTTTATGTACTGTCTAAAGCCATCAGTGAATCTACACGTCTTTTGAGTTTTTACGTGTAATGATGATGGTAAAATAGTGGTAAATCTGGAAGAAAAAGTCTTCTTTTGGGGCTATTTTGCCTTTAAACACCCTGCATTTATCCCTCCATCTTGAATCAATAAAATACATTAATTTAAATGTTTTAGATCAAAACTCTGTCATATAACTACTGCAAAACAGTATCTCAGACATTAGGCTGTGTATTTATAACCATTTAATGTAATAACTTTCTATGTGGGAGCTTGTAGAGGTGAATTTCGGGTTCCCATCACTACCACTGTATCATTGCAGAAAATTCAGAGTTTTTCTAGAATGGAGCATTTCACATGAAAGAACTCTGAATGACTGTGTTAACATTTAGAAAAGGGGAGTTCTTAAATTCCGTACTGGAAGTGAATATGCATGTATCTTGGCACTAAAGGTTCTGGCTTATAAAGTGAAGGTTTTTGCATTAAACTCTGATGCATTATGATCCATGAAGTAAAGGGAGGCTAAAATGTTATTAGAGGTTGGGAAGAGCTAGTTCAGAGACATAGTCACTGCATGTAAAGAAAATGACTGGCCAATGCATTGCAAATGCACAGGCCTGCTGTATAAACTCACTAAACTCACGTTCTTATGTAGGTATGGCAGTTAAAGAAACTCTCAGTACAGAGGTCAAGTCAAAGCTTCTGTATATGAAATCTACTCTGTTCCAACACTTGTTTTAAATAAAAAAGGAAACAAAAAAGTGAACAGGCTACCTTCCTCATCAAAAAGGACTTATAAAGTGCTGAAGCCAGGTTTGTATTTGCACTGTCTTTTCTGCTTTGCTATGTGTTTAATGGAGTGCCTGTCTTATGGCTGCTTAACTATCAGCACCGTTACTGAGCTGGACACTAGACTGGACTCTGGGCTTGTATAGGTTTATAAGGCACTGTGTGTTGGAGTGGGCTGGGGGTGGGGGTGGGGGGGCTGCAGGGGCTGGAGATTTTGGTCTGTGTGGAGAGCATTACCGGACTGCCTGCTCTACAGGGTGACGGAGAGTCCACACTGTTCCCGGAAACACGATCTTATAGCTGCTCCCCCTCAACACACACACATTTACTTGCTCTATTTCAAGAGCAACCTGCTCCACATGCACTCTCTATCTTCTCACACACACACACATACGTCTTGCAGCCCTCGCCCCATAGTGGGTATAATTAGCTTTTCTGACAGGTGGAAAGGATCCGATCTCCTGAAGAATGAAGCTACCAATTTACGCCCATATTACACAGGCACACGCACTCTCTCACCTACTCTCACTCGCTCACTCGCTCGCTTTCCTTTTCTCACAGGCACACACATAAATACACACACACAAACATATACTGCATTTGCTTTAACTTCTGTAACACATGTACACCATCCAAAACACAAACTCTCATAATGCCCATAAATATAAAAGTAAAAAAATCTGCTACATAGTAACTTTAATGCATGAGTTTTTGGGTTGTTTCTATTAGTCCATTCATCATGTGTAGTTCACAGAATGTAAAGGACTTGTGTTTGAGGTTGTGAGTTATGGTGTTGGAGTTATGGAGTTATGAGATTTTGATATGACAGTGACAATGTGTACCATCAGTGGAGACCATTAATGAAAAATTGCTTACCACAATGATGATGGCACGGTAGT
Organism: Pygocentrus nattereri; assembly: GCF_015220715.1. Taxonomy (NCBI): domain Eukaryota; kingdom Metazoa; phylum Chordata; class Actinopteri; order Characiformes; family Serrasalmidae; genus Pygocentrus; species Pygocentrus nattereri. The sequence continues at coordinate 23,588,018 of NC_051236.1, forward strand.
GACATGCGTTTTCCCCATAGTGTAAGAAGAAACACACTCTTGTGTGCCCGGAGTTCTCCAGCACTGGTATGTGTCCCAAAGGGTCGAAGTGTAAACTGCAGCACAGACAGAGAGCTAAGCGCACCGGGTCCAGCCTCATCTCAGCTCCAGCCAAAAAAGCCCGCACCAGGGACTCCACGAAGAGGTTGGGGCAGCACCAGTATCCACCAGCCACCACAACTCAGCACTTTTAACACTGCTGCCATTTTCCTTTTTGATGATTTAAAACCTCAAATATGTGTAATAAAATGTTATTTTAGCATCACACTTAAAACAGGCAATAATATATGTATTGCATGTTTTGTGTAATGCTATATTTCACCTCTGTGTTTAGTCCAGAGCCAAGCTCCACTCAGGCAGATGAGAGCACCCCTAGTTCAGGCCTTGCAAAGCTGCCCTCCTTCATCTCTCTGTCCAGTTCCCCAGACACCCCAGAGGCCGTGGATAGCCCCAAAGGCACTACTGTAGCAGGAGTAGAGGCCACAGGTGAGATTCAGCTATATGCAATTATTATTAGATATCTCATAGTATTCAGAATTCATCAGCTCTTTGTTACATTTTTTTAATCATGCGGGTTCAAACAGTATTTTCACATCTAGCCTATGTGCTCTATGCTGACATAACTAGCATGGTGTGCCTAAGGGGATATCATGATAGGGTTATACCCTGTAGGAGGAGACATTCACATAAAAGTAGTGGGCTGTAATGCAAAACAAAAAAATGTGTTGCAGTTGAAAAAGAAAGGATGCTGATTTCAGAGAAAGGCGTAAAATTAGGACCTTAAGAATATGTCTGGACAAATGCTGATTTTGATATTTAATTGACCTGCCTATTTAATACCTACTTATTGCCTGGTGCGTACATATTCATTTAAAAGTATGATATGAAATTGTGAACCCCTTTAAAGTCATCTGAATTAGGTTCAGCAACAGTGTTGAATTTGTGAACACTGGATTTTAGAAATTCTTTTGTGCGCTTCTGCAGTCTTCTGTGTTTCAAAACTGTGTGTTTGAGCAGTTTTAAATTAATTTTTTACAGTTTAATTGAATGGAAAAAAATCCTGTTAAATATAGATAGGACACTTGTTTTGTTTGTTTATTTATTATTATGGCCAAAATTGTTTTAGGTGCACTTCCCTGAGGAAATTCAGATCAGGTTCCTAAAGGTGCCTAATGGTCATAATTGTCACAAAGTTCACAGCTTCTCACAACTGTATGTAAGATTTAGGTTGGAGATGAGGTGTAACTCATATGAAACTGCATTTGAAAGAGAATAATATTCAGAGAAGGAGGTAGTAAAATTTAGGAATAAGGTAGAGAGGGAATAGGTGGGTAAAGGGCTGTTTTACCAGACCCAAAATATTTTTTTTCATCACTGATGTTATGATTTAGTCCTAGTCCTAGTCTATGCCTAATCCATGTCCATGACACAGCACTTAATGTTCAGGAATGGAGGCAGTAATACTCCAGAATAGGGTGGAGCAGGGGTTATAATGCTTAGGGTAGGAGCTAATAATATTTCAGAATAGATAGGGAGAGTCAGTATAATGCTTAAGGAAAGGGGGTAATAATATTTTGGTTTGTTGTGGAGCATAGGCACAGCTGAAGGTGGTGCTGACAGTCTGACTGATAGAGGATTAGTGCAGAGGGGCCCCATGTGTCACACACACACACACACAGTCACACACCAGGCACACACCAGGCACAGCTTATGGTATAGAACATTTCTAACATCAGTGCATGCTGTATGCGGAGCAGGTGTTCATCACCTTCCAATGTGTCTTTTGTGAGGTCGATCTAAAATTTGTTAGAAACGTCTTCTTGTAACTGTTTGCTCACTTCAGTTTTGCCTTTTCCTCCCTCGCTCTCTCTTTCTCCAGTTGTTTTTGCCACTTTCCTCTTTTAGCTTCTGTTGCTCTGAATCTGTTCTCATTAACCTTTGACCTCACACTTACACACTCTCCTAACTTTCATTCACACTGTCTCCTGACCGTCATTGGGACTGTCTGGTGTCTGAGAGACCCCCAACATACAGACATTCACTCATGTTCATTTAGTGAATTTTCTAATCTCAGCATACTTCTAGATTTCTTGGCTTATATTTAGTGCTAGGGATGCACATGAGCGTGCGAATACTTGAGTTAACCTTTACAGGTGTGATCATAAACCAAATACTGCATTCACTATTCTCGTTTCAGTGTAACGAGATTTGGTACACTGCATCAGAGGAAGTCAGGGAGAAAATACTTAGGCTAACAACTCAGTGAAGTTTTTTTTTTTTTATCAGTTCTATAACAGTTTTACTAAGATTAAGATTAAGTCTTTAAGATTAAGTAAGTATGTAATGTTGTACTTTGCTACCATAAAACACAAGTGGCTTATAGGAATGTATTTTTTTTATTTAAATATAGTTTCCTGCACTTGCTGAAAATCAACTGTGAAGAGTATAAAGCAAAAAAAAAAACCACCTTTATTCTGTTATGATATTTTTTCTAGCTAAAGCTAGCTAGTCTAGATAGCCTAGTTACAACCATACTGTCACTGCCTTCTCAATCATGTCCCATTCGCTAAGAATTATACCTCACATACAGGGTTCTCATTATTATCCTAACAGACTGACATGCTGAAACATTGTCCACTGTAGAGAAAAATGTCATGTAGAAGACGAGTCATCGCCATCTTCTCCTGCACCGGTTAGTGTTTTAGCGTTCTCTAGTGTTTAAGGCAGCCTCCGTTATTCAAGCACAGTCACCAGAATGTATGCCTTGGCGATTTTTGAATAATGGACCTATTTTCAAACGCACACCTCTGTGAGATGGTAAAATTTCCTTTGGGCTACTTGCACCAGTGCACCAGTTTACCATGTTTACCAGTTCAGTGTGATGACTGTGCAGCGAGTGAGCGGAGCTCGTTACTGTGACGTAGCAACGAGCTACTTGTTAAGGAGCTGTAATTTGGCGGAAGGAATTGCTGACATTAAAACATATTACATGCCACGTTCATGGCCGTGTTCGTTCATTCATTCATTTATTCATTCATTCATTTATTTATTTAACTGTTGTATAAATGCAATAGAACGCTCAAGGTCATGTGTTATCACGAACATCACGGCTGTGATGATCTACGGCACTCGCCTTCGGCTCGGTGATGTTATTTCACGATAACACACTCCCTCTCATGTTCTGTTGCTAATTATATATGAAATACCAAGCATTCTTACATTACATTACATTACATTACAGCTCTTTGTTTTTGTCTTGCTTTACTGGTCTCGTTGTCTATAATGGATTTTGTCATTGTCTTTTATTGTTTGTGTGGAACCCATCAAGGCACATTTCAAGCAGCTCTGTTGGCATGGCAGTAAATAAATATACTAAAATATACTAAACTGCACGTGTAATATAGTATACACTTATCTCCATGCTTCAGTTTCTCTTTAAACTGTACTGAGAAGAGAGGAGGGGCACTAAACTATGTTTATTTCAGTTTTTATGTCTAAGCTCTTTATATAGGGTATTGCCTGTGACACACACACGTACATTCACTTCCTCTAACACTCATCCCTGTGATTCTCGCTGCCAAGTTGTAGTGATTTGTGTGTCGGTATTAAACCGGAGAAAAGCAACGTGTTACGAGAAGCCAGGCCAGTCTCTTGGAATTGCACAAGTGGCTCACATACCTTATCAGATGCCATCAGCTGCCGTTTTCACATTCAGTCATTCTTTGAAATGTTGTGGTTCAAATACAGAGTATTCAGTAATCTCTCGTAAAGGAACAACACACACTAGAGATAAAAGTCAAGTGTTAGTAATAGGTGGCCAATCCACCTCTGTGCTTCATTAAAGTGAACTAGACAAACTGGACTCCACTTTGGATAAATTAGCTCAGACCCCATGTGTCACAGCCTGACTCTCGCTCTCCCACTCTCTCACTCTCGCTCCCTTCCTCTGTGCCATGGAATTTTATTAATACTCAGTTGGAATTGAATAGTTCCGTAGAATTTTGTCTCACCCTGTCAGAATCATGACATTTTAACTGAAAGTTAATTGCCATGTAAATAACTGCAATTAGCAATTTAATAGCCTTTTGTTCATTGTATGTAGCTTCTACAGTGCAAGCCTAAAGTGACCAAATTACCTGATTAGCCATCCTTGCTTCCTGGCTGATGTTTAGTAGCTGACAGCAGACACAACTCAAGCTCAAACAAACCAACATCACTCACCTCTGCCCTCTAAAAAGTGTTATAGTGAGATATACGTCAGAAACTACGTACTGTGATATAATTGAGTGACACAAACATTGGCTGGAAACGAATTGCAGTTGGTGGTCAGATTATATAAGAATTTTGACAGGCCTAATTTTATTAAAATATACCATTGCTCCTATCTAAATAAAAATAGGTCATTTCTTTTGGTGCTTTTGCCATGAAATCAAACAAGGTTTGAAGTGATTGAAACATTATGGACTGTTTAATAGATCTGTCTAATTACATTATACTGAGAATATAATAAGTTTTTTTTTTCAATTTACAGTACAGACATTGTGCAAAAGTCTTTTCATTTCCAGTCCAAAGGGCCATTAAGTAAAGGTTGTTTATTTTTCAGTTTCAGAAAGAAAGCAGGAAATATATATTTAGCAGAAAGGTTCCCAACATTAAGTATAATATTAAATATCAGTATTTAATTAGCATATCTTAACATAACGTTAACACTGCAGACAAACATTTTCATCTTTAAGCTTTTTCTCCTCGTCATCTCTTTCTCTTCACTATTTTTTTTTATCCATTTTCGGTGCATACATTCTTTTTTGAAATATGATTAACCTGTTTCTCTTTTGCTTCACTCCAGCATCTTAGAAAAAAAAAATGTGGTATAGAAATAATCCAGAATTTGTTAGGGGTCCCTTGGTAGCCAGGGGGCCCTAAGCAGCTGCTTATGCTGCTTATTAGGTAGAGCCAGCTCTGGTCCTCTTAACAAAAGCTGTTACCAAAGGTGTTGCTGACACTGTTACTCTTCAAACAGACACTAATATTCACACAAGTACCTACCCTATACACCATAGCTGCCTTCCAAATTGAAGGTGTGGAAAAGTATGCAGATTTTTTCAAAACTGAAAGCAAGTCCCAAAAAAGAATGAAAGCTGTGATAAATGCAAAGAGCGGACACACTAAATCCTCAAAATTTGTATTATTATATATGGGGCTTTCGTGTAATTTTCTGTTTGATTTGTTTTTTTCTGTCACTAAGAAAATGACCAGCTAGTACTTTATAACTGTTTTGACTATAAATTAAAGAAATGAAAGGTGGGTCTCTGGCTGTTTGTTTTTTGCTTGTTTATTCTCTCTTTCTGTCCTCTCTCTTAATTTCACTTTCCACCAACTGTCTCACTTTTCACTTCCTGCTTTCCTCACTCTCTCTGCTTTCCTCTCACTCCTTTCTCTGGGGTCCTTGCACTCACTCAGTCTCAAGTCTGAAGTCACACGTTGGTGTTGTCACTCATGAGTCACTGTGATCAGGGATTTCATTACACTGATTCCTTTCATTGCTCTGGTTTGTGTCACTCGTTTCTTACATTTGTTGTATGAATATTTTATTTCTTGTTCAGTTTCACATGGCAGCCGCACATTTGGCACAGGCCTCAGCACACTATGAGTCAGCACTACTGCTCAACATAAAAAAATAATGCATAGCTGCCAGGGGTGTGAACCTCTAATTTCATGTGATCAGTTCAATTACAGCTTTTTGGGGAATGTGTCATAAAATCTCAAATTTCTCTACAATTTGGTTCTGTTTTTTTGTATGACTCAATTTTTTTTTTTTTAATCAACTGAATAAACAGATGCAGCTGTAGAATATACTATATTGTTGGAATCTTAACTTTGTGTGTAAGTCAAGGTAAAGAAAAAAAAATAATATAAAAAAAGTTCTTTTGGCAGCTGGTCCTCTGTGAAAAACTGAAAAATGGAGATAAATATCACAATAAAAGGACCTTGACACATACAATATTGAATATTGCCATAATTAATTCTAACATTCCAAAATGAATTTAGACAATCACTTTTACATCCCTGCAGAGCTACACACTTATAATTAATGATAAAGTTTAAACACCACCTCCCTGTACCAAATTACATGTCTTTTTGATTTTCTTAGTGAAAATAACTTTAACACACTTAAATATGTATCTCTGTATAATCTGTATCTGCACAGTTTATATATATTTGCTGAGTTAGCACGTTGGAAAAATTAAAACATAAACCACAAAATGTACCATGACTTTTGCACAGACCACAATTTATGTTTAGTTTTTTTCCCCAATATGCTAAGTTCAGCAAATAAACAGTAATTGTGTACTAAATTGTGATCTCTGTAGAGGACTTGTTAACTTTTTTTTCTCTTAGAAATTCTACAGAATAAGGCATTTAACAGAGGTGCCCAAGCTGTTGCGTGTTTGGCTGTACATGCTTGGGAGGGACACGTTTTTTTCTTCCATGGCCTCCGCTTTCTCTCTGTCTTTAACTTATTTATTTTGCTTTCTAGGAAAGAAACTTCACATCAAACCTCGCTTCTAGGAAGCTCCAGGAACTATTTGGCCTTTTCAACACACAGCTGATGGCTAGAACAGCAGGAGTCCTTTGGCTCAACTGAAGCGTGTTTAGGATTGCCACTCATGGACATATTTATTAATTATATTTTTGAGATAATGCAGCCAAGTCATTCTTTATTGTAAATGATACACTATTGAATGATTGACTGACTGACTTAATATACAGAAAACTACGTAGAGAAGTTACACAGAAAAAAATATCTTGGAATATGCATATACACAGCAGCTACACCCATCAGCCATAACAATAAAACCATATTCTTGTGTCTGCGCTCATTTCATCAGCTCCACTTACCTTATAGGAGCACTTTGTAGTTCTACAATTACAGACTGTAGTTCATCTGTTTTTCTGCATACTTTATTAGCCCTCCTGTCTGTGCATATAGAACTACAAAGTGCACCTATATGGTAAGTGGAGCTGATGAAATGGACAAAGAGTGTAGATACAAGGAGATGGATTTAATAGTATGGCTGATCGGTGTCTTTCCATTTGCGTATGTGACAGCAGATCTCCTTCTGCATCCAGAGACCTGGATCATCTGCTCTCTGACCATGTCTGTCAAATCACTTTTGGAATGTTTTACAATTGTATTCAATTTTTATTTTGATACACACAGGTGCCCTTTAGAGCTCATATATCTCAGGGACTATTTTCTCTGCATGTGACACTTTTAAAGTAATATAAATTTTAGTTTGAATGAAAATAATCTGTAATTTTCTTGTGGAATATTTAACTTTGAGCATATTTGTATTGGAAAGTTGAATTAAAGCTGTTTTCAGATTTTGTGGAGTAATGATTGCATGGGTTTGCTGTGTTTCCAACAATGCAAAGTGCTGTTTGTGAAATATGAGAAAAGGAGCTGTTGCACATGCCTTACTGAGGAAGATGAAAAGATTTAAGGGGACAAATCATGAGGAACTGAATTTTCTTGCTTTTTTTTGAAGTAGGTTGTACTGATTCACTACACTAACACTGTTCACATTTAAGAACGTACTGTTCACTTCTGCTCCATACAGTGCATTATAGTGACCAAGCTGCAAAAAAAAAAAAAATCCTGGTTTGAATTAATCATTGTTGTGATGTCACATCCATGAACACATTTCTATATGGTCACCATTCAAATTGAAGTGATAAGGGGTGGTGTTACTTCAGAGTCATTGGACATAAGTATATATGTGAAAACAACAATCAAATGCTGACAATTAGAACAGTAGTCTGTTGGACATACTTGTGTGCAAGTACTTGTTTGGGCAGTGTACAAATGACGTTTTGTTGATTTTCTAGGTAAAGGACATGCGCGTCATTTACAGAGAACACTGAAGTACACAAATCTTGTACTTGAGTTAAAGCAGAGATACCCAAGGTAAAATATTACTCCAGTAAAAGCAGAAGTTCCTCCCTTTAGACATTCACTTGAGTAAAAGTGCCAACGTATTTGCCTTCAGATGTACTTAAGTATCAAACGTGAAAGTACTGAAAGATTAATTATGACTCTAATTACCCTATTATCATTTTTGTAACGAGACTTTTGCTTTATCAACTTATTTTAGGTGAAAATACTCCAGTGTCATTCTTGTAATGCCAATATTGTAATAGAATGTCATTCATTAGTGACGCTGATGTCTGTGAAAATTATCATAAGCACAAAACACTGGAGGCAAAACCGAGTAGAATGTAGCACATGTGACAGACGTGACAGAGTCTGGAGATGCCGTGGAGAGTGATCTGCTGCCTGCAACATCCTTCAGCATGACTGGTTTGGCAGTGGGTCAGTAATGGTGTGGGGTGGCATTTCTTTGGAGGGCCACACAGCCCTCCATGTGCTCGCCAGAGGTAGCCTGACTGCCATTAGGTACCGAGATGAGATCCTCAGACACCTTGTTAGATCCATATGCTGGTGCAGTTGGCCCAGGGTTCCTCCTAATGCAGGACAATGCTAGACCTCATATGGCTGGAGTGTGTCAGCAGTTCCTGCAAGATGAAGGCATTGAAGCTATGGACCAGCCCGCCCGTTCCCCAGACCTGAATCCGATTGAGCACATCTGGGATGTCATGTCTCGCTCCATCCACCAACGCCACGTTGCACCACAGACTGTCCAGGAGTTGGCGGATGCTTTAGTCCAGGTCTGGGAGGAGATCCCTCAGGAGACCATCTGCCACCTCATCAGGAGCATGCCCAGGCGTTGTAGGGAGGTCATACAGGCACGTGGAGGCCACACACAATACTTTTTACACAATACACAATGTTTTAAGGACATTACATCAAAGTTGGATCAGCCTGTAGTGTGTTTTTCCACTTTAATTTTGTGTGTGACTCCAAATCCAGGCCTCCATTGGTTAATACATTTCCATTGATTTCCATTGATGATTTTTGTGTGATTTTGTTGTCAGCTCATCTTTGTACAGAACAAAGTATTCAATGAGAATATTTCATTCATGTGTGTGTGTGTAATATATATACACACACACACACATATATATATATATATATATATATATATATATATATATATATATATATATATATATATATATATATATATATATATATATACATACATACATACACACACACACCCCAGTGGATATAAAAAATCTACACACCCCTCTTCAAATGGCAGCTTTTTGTGATGTAAAAAAAAAGACAGCAAGACAAATCATTTCACAACTTTTTCCACCTTTAATGTGACCTATAACCTGTATAATGCAATTGAAAAACAAACAATAACCTTTACATTGGAAAAATATAAAATAAAAAACTTCAAATAACCTGGTTGCATAAATATGCACACCCTTAAACTAATACTTTGTTGCAGCACCTTTGGCTTTTATTACAGTACTCAGTCTTTTTGGGTAGGAGCCTAGTAGTGTGGCATATCTTGATGTGGCAGTAGTTGCCCACTCTTCTTTGCAAAACTGCTCCAAATCTGACAGACTGCGAGGGCATCTCCTGTGCACAGCCCTCTTCAGATCACCCCACAGATGTTCGATGGGATTCAGGTCTGGACTCTGGGTGGGCCATTCCAAAGTCTTAATCTTATTCCGGTGAAGCCATTCTTTTGTTGATTTAGATGTATGCTTTGGGTCATTGTCATGCTGAAAGATGAAGTTCCTCTTCATCTTCAGCTTTCTAACAGAAGGCCGAAGGTTTTGTGCCAAAACTGACTGGTATTTGGAACTGTTCATAATTCCGTCCACCCTGATCAAGGCCCCAGTTCCAGCTGAAGAAAAACAGCCCCAAAGCATGATGCTGCCATCACCATGCTTCACTGTAGGTATGGTATTCTTTTGGTGATGAGCAGTGTTGTTTTTGTGTCAAATATACCTTTTGGAATTATGTCCAAAAAGTTCAACCTTGGTTTCATCAGACCATAACACATTTTCCCACATACGTTTGTGAGATTTCAGATGTCTTTTTGCAAAATCAAGCCAGGCTTGGATGTTTTTCTTTGAAAGATAAGGCTTTCGTCTTGCCACCCTACCCCATAGCCCAGACATATGAAGAAGACTGGAGATTGTTGTCACATGTAATGCACAGCCAATCTTCTTCTTTCGGCCGCTCCCTTTAGGGGTCACCACATCGGATAATCTGCTTCCATCTTGCCCTATCTACTTCTACTGCCTCCTCTACTTACGCACCAACCATCTCCATGTCCACCTTCACTACATCCATAAACCTTCTCTGAGGTCTACCTCTTCTCCTTCTAGCCAGCAGCTCCATCTCCAACATTCTTTGACCAATATATCCACTATTCCTCCTCAACACATGACCAAACCATCTCAACCTGGCCTCTCTGGCTTTATCTCCAAACTGCTCCACCTTCACTGTCCCTCTGATCTGCACATTTCTAATCTTGTCCATCCTTGTCACTCCCAACAAAAATCTCAGCATCTTCATCTCCACCACCTCCAGCTCAGCCTCCTGTCTTTTAGACAGAGCCACAATCTACAAACCGTACATCATAGCAGGACGCACTACTGTCTTGTAAACCTTCCCTTTCACTCTTGCTGCTATCCTTCTGTCACACATCAGCCCTGACACCCGTCTCCACCCACTCCATCCTGCCTGCACCCTCTTCTTCACATCTTTTCTACACTGTCCATTGCTCTGGATGATTGACCCAAGATATTTGGAAGTCATCCACCTTTACGACCTCTACTCCATGCATCTTCACCTTTCCACCTGCCTCCCTCTCATTCACAGACATGTATTCCGTCTTATCTCTACTGACCTTCATTCCTCTCCTCTCCAGTGCAAACCTCCACCTCTCCAGATTCTCTTCCACCTGCTCTTTACTATCACCACAGATTACAATGTCATCTGCAAACATCATGGTCCATGGAGCCTCCTGCCTGACCTCATCTGTCAACCTTTCCATCACCATTGCAAACAAGAAGGGGCTCAAAGCTGATCCTTGATGTAACCCTACCTTCACCTTGAAACCATTTGTCACTCCAACTGCACACCTCACCACTGTCTCACTATCCTCATACATGTCCTGCACCACCCTAGCATACTTTTCAGCTACACCGGACTTCCTCATACAGTACCACAGTTCCTCTCTTGGCACCCTATCATATGCCTTCTCTAGATCCACAAAGACACAATGTAGCTCCTTCTGACCTTCTCTGTACTTCTCTACCAACACTCTCAATGCACAAATTGCATCTGTGGTATTCTTTCTGGAATGAAACCAAACTGCTGCTCACTGATCTGAACCTCTCGCCTTAGCCTTGCTTCAACAACTCTTTCCCATACCTTCATGGTGTGGCTCATCAACTTTATACCTCTGTAGTTACTGCAGCTCTGCACATCACCCTTGTTCTTAAAAATGGGGACCAGTACACTGCTTCTCCACTCATCAGGCATCCTCTCACTCTCCAGGATTTTGTTAAACAAACTGGTTAAAAAGTCCACTGCCTTCTCTCCTAAACACCTCCATACCTCCACAGGTATGTCATCTGGACCAACTGCCTTTCCATTCTTCATCCTTTTTAAAGCTGCCCTCACTTCCACCTTACCAATTCTCTGCACTTCCTGATCCACTATCTCTCCCCCCGTTGTCCTCCTCTCTCTCTTGTTTTCCTCATTCATTAGTTCTTCAAAGTACTCCTTCCATCTACTCAACATTCTCTGTTCACTCACTAGTACATTTCCCTCTATATCCTTTATCAGCCTAAAATGCTGTCGTTGTGCGACTAGCCTCACAGTACTCCTGCCTACTTCCTTCATCTCTCTGGTTATCCCACTTTTTCTTAGCTGCCTTCTTCTTCTGAATACTCTCCTGGACTTCCTCATTCCACCACCAACTTTCCTTGTCTTCTTTCCTCTGACCAGACAAAACACCCAACACATTCTTGCCAGTTTCTCGCACCACCTTAGTTGTAGTTTCCCAGTCCTCGGGTAGCGTCCCAGTTATAAAAATATATATATACACACACACACAGTACTGTATGGAAGTTTTAGGCATCTAAGCAAAAACAGTTTACCTCAGCAGTGAGTTTATCACAATATACATTAGAATAAAGTCATATTCATAATTCAAATAAACATAAAAACAATAAAAAAATAACAAGAATTTCTTGGGTGCATATTTTCCTTGACACCTTCACAGCCGCCACAGAGACTGGTTAATATCATCAATTACATCATGAGCACTGATTGGTCAAACCAGGAGCTGCTTTTTAACTGCATATAATACTGTAATACTGGGCTTCCTGGAGGAGAGGTTTGAAAATGGTTAAACAAACATCCATAAAATCACTATTTATTTGTATTATTATTGATATATAGATTTATAAATAGATTTTGAAAATGTGTCTTGGGTGCCTAAAACTTTTGCACGGTACTGTGCGAAAGTCTTTGGCACCCAAGACACATTTTCAAAATCTATTTATTTGTGTAGTACGTGTTTATTTGCTGAGAAAAGTGATAATATTTGAATGAACAACATTTATAGAATATGAATTAATAATGATATTATCAAGTCTCTGTGGTGGCTGTGAAGTTGAAAAAAAAGGACCCAAGAAATTCTTGTTACTTTTTATTGTTTTTATGTTTATTTGAATTATGAATATGACTTTATTCTAATGTATATTGTGATAAACTCACTGCTGAGGGAAATTGCTGAAAAATTTGTTTAGATGCCTAAAACTTTCACACAGTACTGTGTAATATTAGTAGTATATATATAAATATATATATATATATTAGTATATATATATATATAAAATATACACTGCTCAAAAAAATAAAGGGAACACTTAAACAACACATGCCCAACACATGCCTAAAACTTTCACATATTACTGTAGTTGTCTATTGTTTAATTATCACTATTGATACATACATTTTTTGTCTGGATTAGAGACATAAGAGTGTTCCAACCAGTATTTTTATTGCAAACCAATATGTTCCTAAAGGAAAAATCAAAATTCAATATTTGGCAGCAGCTTTTTAGTGTCTCTGATTCTTAATTGGACTGAGACCTAGGCTTTGGCTCTGTCATCTTAGATTTTCACCTTTTTGCTGTTCAACCACTACTGTGTTACTTTGGCCTTGTGCTTGGGATCACTGTCCTGCTTAAAAGTGAAGTTTACTTAACAAAACAAAACAAAAAAAGTGAACTTAAAAGTGACCCAAGCTTTAGGTCTTTATCAGAGTGAAGCAAGTTATATCCCTGTATGTTGCACCATTCTCACAACAGGATGCTATCACCCCCATACTTCACTGCTTGGACAGTGTTTGTTGAGGAATGCTCAGTGTTAGGTTTGTGCTACACATAGTGTTTTGAATTTTGGCCAAAATGCTCCATTTATGTTTTATCTGATGACAAAACCTTATCCCATATTTTAGCAGGGTCCAGATGTGCTTTAAAGTGTTTCATCTTTCATAATGTCTTCTTTCTAGCAACCTTTCCACACAGGCAGTTGTATGCAGAGCTCGTCATACCATTGACTGGTGCACCTCCACTCCAGTCTCAGCCACTGCACTCTGTAGCTCCTTCAGAGTGATTGCTTGCCTGTCTGTGGCTTCAATCAGTAAGTCCCTTTCTTACTTTATTGTTTCTGAGTTTTTAGGGATGGTCTTGTCTAGGCAGTGGATGGGTGGTATGATGCAGCTTCCATTTCCACGCAATTGATCCAGCAGTGCTTATTGGAATATCCAAGCACTTGGCTCTTACTTTATAGCCTTTTCCTATCTTGTGCATGTCTATAACTTTGCATCTCATTTTTTTAGAATCCTCCGTGGTCTTCATTCAGATTCACAGTCTGATCAGTGGCTTGAATTAAGGGGGTCTTTTCTCAAATGTCTTTGACAATTCGCAAGTAAAAGCCAACTGTAAGGCAACTGAGTCCTTGTTAGGGCAATTTCTGTCATCTATCAGCTTCCACAGCACAGGGGTTGAATGAGTAATTTATATCACCAGGCAAATCTGATGGCTTTTACAGAAGGTGGTTGAATACTTTTGCAAGGTACTGTAAATGACACAAAACTGATAAGTATAGACTAAGTAAATATAGTATAATATAGAATTAGGGTCTCTTTGAGGACACAAATGAGAAAGGTTACAAGTATGAAGTGAACTGTTGGGCCCAATTTCATTTCCCTTGCCCCTACCACTTACCCCTTAGCCATCTATTTTGCGCTTTCACACGTATGAGTAGGTGGTCCCAATTTGGTGGAGGGATAGTTTGAAGTGTTAGGGCTACATGACCCTCCAAACATAGGTTTTTCAGAGGGACACTCCAAATGGAGCATTACAAAGGAAAAAAGGGGCAGGGTGACAATAAGAAATGGGATTGGGCCTTAGTCCACACTGATGCTCCCTAAGCACATGTATAATTGTCTTAAGTATGAATCAAAGAATGAGCAAAAGCTGTCTGTGCTTGTTTGCTTCTCTCTGCTGCTGTATTGCAGCATCTCCAAATTCATCACTCCTTGTTTCTGGTACTGTCTCTTTTCTTCTGCTTTCTCCACTGAGGTTTAGTTGCGAAAGAAAGCAGCTGGAGATGCTGCTGTGCTCTCTTTCTCCCTCTCTCTCCCTCTTAATATAATTAGTATGTGGCATGATAGAAAGGTGGATGCTGGATGATGTCTGGTGTGTAATCCTTTGCTTCCCCCTCACTGTGCACAAGCTGCTGATATTTCCACTATTAATACTCTGTTTAACCAAGACCTCGCACTCCGTGACAAACGACCACTGGTCGCTACGGGAAACCTGGTTAACCGTCGCCGCCAGCAACGACAGGGGGCATTAATACAGCATAGTGAGGGCTTCGCTTCGGAGCACTCCACACTCACACAACCTGACAGGCCTGCCGCCGTGTTAACGAGATAAAGGCTGTCTGCCTGATGTACTGTACACATTCACCCAGACAAGCTGACACAGAGGGATGGAGTGAAAGAGAATGCTGCACTCTTCTCTGTTTCACTCTTCTTACTCTATCCATCGGTCCTCTTCAGTTGTGTGTCATGTAGAGAAACGCTCCATGTGGAAGCTGATGGTGTGTCTGTGACAGGTGTGTTTCAGCAATGGAGTAAAAACACATGACCGCAGTTTTTACATTTTGATTGGATGGTTTCTGTGATGTCACAAAAACAATGCATTTACATAGATCTGCCTCATCAGCCTACAGCACGCCCAGTCATCCTGAAGTTATGAGGAGTCTTTAGCCTGGACTGCTTTGTGAAATCCACATAACTGATACTTTGAAATCAAGACATCAGATTTTGAATTTGTTGTTTTTTGTGATGTCATACTTATCAGGCATTTACTAATATCTACCTGTTTGGCTTACAGCAGTTCAGGTCCATCCGTTCGAAGTTATTGGGAATTTTCAGCCTGCACTATTTTTTGAATGAGGCCTATACATGGGGAGGCATTTAACAAAGATTAAATGATGAAAAATGGAAATATAAAAATGTACATACATAAACCCAAACACTTGTCATCAATAGAAAAAAAATGTAAAAAATGTCCTTATTTGCCCACTTTTACACACACACACACACACACACACACACACACACAAACACACACACATATATATATTAGTAAAGACATGAACACTTGAACACATGAACTTGCATCCTGGCTTTGAACACATGAACTTGCATCCTGCCTTAAAGGTTTCTGTGTATGAAGTTATTAATGAAGAATATGTTGTACTGGGTTCTATACAGAAGCTTTTGAACCTGTGAACCAGCAGTCCATAGAATTCATTTAAATCTTGTTACATTAAGTTGAATGTTTTTTTAGTTGAATGTTTTTTTACTTTTCCTGTAAATTTACACTTAGTTACGACAGTGACAATACGCTATAGTATAAACGACCACATTTTAATGATAAATGTATGATGCGGTTTTACCAGTTTAGGGATAAAATGTTATTACATTAATAGTACTAATATGCATAAAATAACAGCAGTGCAAAAATGGGCACAATGCACTGAGTGATTTTTAAACTGCAGCAATATATCTTCATAGCAGCTGTTTAACAGGTCCTGCCTGGTATATTAAAGAGGAAGAACAGCGGAAAGTGTTTGTACTGAGCAGTCACCACTTTGTTGCCAACAGAGGAAGAAAGCACATTCTCTAAACAGGACAGAGATACTGAGCAATCACTCTTTCTTTCCTCTCCCTTCCCTTCTCTCCCTTGTTCTCTGGCTCTGACGATGGGGATGGAAGTGCCTGAGACAGATGTCTGCTGCCGCTTGTCTCCAAGCTCAACGAGCTGCTGAGCTCGGCAAACTCTAATTAAGATCAATATTTCAATTTTTAGTAAAAGCGCACGCGAAAGAGAGGGAGAGCAAAGAGGAATGTTGGGGAGAGAGAGAGAGAGAGAGAGAGAGAGGGAGAGAGAGAGAGAGAGAGAGAGAGAAAACATCTATTCTTTTCTTCTTTGAACAATCTGACTTGAATGAAAAAAAGGGAAAGAATGAAAGGTCAAATGTAATTTTTCTCCCCCTCGATAGATTGCAGAGACATAAAAAAAGACAAACTTATTACAACTCAGCAAAGAGTCTGCCCCATCAATAAAGATCATACTTTCTCTGCAAGTAGTTATTCATTAGTCTCACTCTTTTTTTTTCTTTTTTTCTTCTCACTCTCTCCAAAACTCTCCAGATGCTTTTTCTAAACAAAGTATCCAGCTACTTTAAGGTGCAGCCACTGCTGACATAGGTGTTCAATTGTGCATATATAGGTTGTATAATCTCCATAGAAAAACATCGACAGTAGAATGGGACTCTCTGGAACAGTTGCACATGAGCCTAAGATCATCATGATCAATGCTAAAAGTGTCAGCTAGAGGGGTATAAGGCCCCCTACATTGGAACATGGAGTAGAGAAACTGTGTTCTTTGATGTTATGAAGCTTGGATGAGCAGATGTCTACAGTCTTTTGGACATACAGTGCATGTACAGCACTATGCAGAAGTCAGAGACTACCCTTATTTATTATTTCCATTATTATCTATTATTTCCTTCTTTATTATCACTTATTTCCAGTTAAAATGGCCACTAAGTATGGGAGACCGGGTATGGTTGTAACATGGGGAGAGTTGTAACACCACCAATTGCACCAATCACGGATAAGATCATATGATCATGGCAGGGTTGGGGTGGGTTGTAACACATGTTTAAAAAGTGTTACAACCATCCCCTTATGTACAACTAAGAAAACTTTCTTGATTTTAATAACTTTACAGAATGCCCAGGCAGTGGAAAAGAAAGACTGACAGAGGTGTGCCTGCAAGTGTTTTAAAAAAAGCATCAGATGAGGTCACAAAGAAGGGCAAGTCAGTCAGACCAGTCGCGAAGGCACATGGGATCTGCCATGTAACACTGAGCAGATACTGCAAATCACTGCAGAAGCTGAGAGACCAGGGATCCAGTGATCTTCCCAGTGTGGGTTACTGGAGCAGCAACAATGTTTTCTCTGAGGTGCAGGAGACAGTGTTGGTTGACTGTTTGACTCAGGCAGCAGACCTGTATTATGGACTCACTCCACATGAGGTAAGCATATGACCGGTTAGTCACTGGAGATCAGAGAAGAATTGAATAGTAGTGTGGGTGTCAGACAAATCGAAAAACTTTTTGTGTCTATGTACTCAGGTTTTGTACTCCACTTTCTTTTAGATCAGAAAGTTTGCATATCAACTGGCGGTAATATATAACATCAAACACCCACAAACATGGGATGAGAAGCAGGTGGCAGGGCCTGACTGGTTCACATTCTTTATGAAGCGGATCCCCAGCCTGTCAATGAGGAGTCTGAGTCTAACCCTAACCCTAACCCTAAACCTCTTTTTGAAGCATATTGCATGATGTGGTCTCTGTTTTTGCTTCTTTTGTCTAATTGTTACAACTCACCCCAGCATGTGTTACAACCTACCCTGGTAGTGGGGTAGGTTGTAACAAAGGAACACAGTGTATTTGACATCAACTCACAAGGTATGTGATAATCTTGCAGAGGTTTGAATTGGTGCCATTTATAGTAAATAAATGTGTGTACTTTGTATAAATGTTTGAGAACTCTAGCTCAAAAATTGAGTGAGTTACAGGTGCTAAAGCAAAAAGCGTCACAACCATACCCGGTCTCCCCTACAAGTCATTATTTTTTCAGGAGATATCTGTGCAGAGATTAGATAAGGAAAGGGAAAGACAAAAGGAATAACAGGGATTTCCAAAACAGAAGTTTAAAACCTTATTAAAAGATATAGAGGAAAATGAGACTCTTAATAACTGTGCAAAACCTGGTAGCCCACCAAATTACTTGGACTGTAAGAAGCAGAAAATACAACCAACTTGTAAGACTGAACTTGAAGGTGTGATAAAATATGCCTACAGATTTCTTTAAAATTGAAAGCAATTCTCACAAAAATAATGGATGCTCTATATTTTGACATAGAATTGTTGAGGCTTTTGTGTAATTGTCTGTTAAATATATCCTTTGCACTTTTTTCTGAAGGTGAAAAAGGAAAAATATGTACTTACTGGCTAAGTGAACTTGAAATGAAATAAACAAAGCCAACATTTGCAAAGCACTGTTACCTACACTATATGGACAAAAGTATTGGGAAACACCTCTTAATCATGAAATTCAGGTATTTCATTCAGTCCCATTGGAGTGGCTGTATAAAATCAAGCACCTAGCCATGCAGTGTGCCTTTACAAACGTTTGTGAAATAATTGGTCGAAGATATTCCACAATTAACTGTAAGTGGTATTATTGATAAGTAGAAACATTTAAGAACCATATCAACTCAAGTGCTAAGGAGCATAGTGCACAAATGTCGCCAACGCTCTGCTGACTCAGTAACTGCAGAGTTCCAGACCTCCTCTGGCATTAACATCAGCACAAAAACTGCACGCCGGAAGCTTCATGGCATGGGTTTCCATGGCCGAGCAATAGCATGCAAGCCTTACATCACCAAGCTCAAGGCAAAACACCGGAAGGAGTAATGAAAATCACTCCACCACTGGACTCTGGAGCAGTGGAAACACATTCTATGGAGTGATGAATCACACTTCTCTATCTAGAAGGCTGATGTCTGGGGTGGGGAATGCCAGGAGAATGTTACCTGCCTGACTGCAACGTGTGCCAACTGTAAAGTTTGGTGGAGAAGGGATAAGGCTAGGTCTAGACCCCTTAGTTCCATTAAAGGGAAATTTGAATGCTTCAGCCTACCAAGACATTTTGGACAAAAAACAAAAAGTTGGCAAAGGTGGGAAAAAGTTGGGGAAAGGCCCTTCTCTGTTCCAGCATGATGGAGCCCCAGTGCACAAAGCAATGTCCATGGTTGGGTGAGTTTGATGTGGAAGAACTTGCATGGCCATCAAACACCTTTGGGATGAACTCATAGACACACTCCAAAATCTTGTAGAAAGCTTCCCAAAAGAGTGGAACCTGTTATAGCTACAAAGCTATGGAATTAGAATGGGATGTCATGAAAGCTCCTGTAGATGTAATGTGTAGGTGTCCCGATACGTTTGTCTATGTACTATATCTGTCAGTCTATGTATCCGTCTTTGCCTGTTTGTTTGCTAGTTTCACAGGTCACTATTTCTTTTAAACTTTGTTTTCAGTAAGTCAGTATGACACTCCGTTTGACGCACAAAGCTGTCCAGCTTACTCACAACTCTCTGGCTCCTTCTATATTGCAGTGAAAATATTTGATTCATTTTTGTACTTAGTTTTTTGCTGTGAACTTCAAATAAGTTGTTAATGTGTGAGTATACATACACAATTACTGCTGAATCTCTGAGCTGGCTTTTAAGCTTCGGAGGCCTACTAATGCTTGCTTTTCCAAACCTGCCTTTGATAACCCCCAGCACCTCACCACACGACTCTCCCTTTGGTTAAAAGGGGGTTAACTGGACTAAATCCGCCACAGTGATTTCCCCCCTAACGGCTGGCCCAGCCCCCCCACTGCCCTTCTCTCTTTCACTCTATCACTCTCTTTTTCTCCACCTTGGACATGCTGATGTCCATTTTGCTTAAATCGCGAGAACTGCACCAGCAGCTAACTCCCAATATGCAAAGGCACAATGAAAGCCCTGACTTCAAAATTTATGTCTCAAGCCCTCGGCCTCGTCCACACCCACCCAGCCTCCGCTTACTGAATGGACCACGGCAGATCTTCTTAAATGTGGCATTTTTAAAGCGGACTGCTTAGCTTGGACTTTGGGGTCCACTCTTGCTTATTTGATAAAACCCCCTGTAATGACTTAGCGCACCTCAAATACCTTGATATGATTTGTCCCTTCATCGCCCATATTTTTTACCTACCTTTTTCCTCCTCCGTAGGCAGATTTGAGCCTTGAGAGCGTCTGTATTTCACTGTTGCGAGCTTGGGTAGAATATCTTACTCTGCCGTGTCAGGTTAGAGGCCTAAGGCCTTTCAGGCCCCCTGCTCAACACAGAGGCCCCAGTTTACTTTTGGCTTGCATCAGTTACATTAGGCAACCATTCATGGTCAGCTGCTATTTAAGCTTTGATAATATCTTGTAATGACTTGCTGAGAAAGTGTCTGATATCAATAGCAAAATTAGGACTGTTCTGTCTGTTTCATGAAGGCTCTCAAAATGGAATCAGTATAATCTATCAATAGTGTTTAATCCACTGAAGTGCTTCCCAGCTCCAGTTTTGTGTCCCACCTGTACAACACAGTTTTGTGTTTTCCCAGCATTTTAAATCACATTATGATCTAGTCCAGCATGTATTGAATCAGATGTGTTAAAACAGGAGCACACGGAACACGCTAAACTACGCAGTGCGGCAAGATTTCTCAGGATTAATTTAGGATTAACAGGTAATTTAAGCCAAAATTGAATCATTCCCTGTAGGAGAAAAGGTAAAAGCACATATCTCACTTTTGACTAAATTCTTACTGAGAAATCCTGCTTTGATAGGCTATAAGACTAGAATCTCTTATCTGCTCTGGCTGTGTCTCTATTCAACCCATTTTCTTTTACAAAGGTGAACGACCTGATCATGACCCAAGTTAGATTTACTGGAACATTCAGCCCTGCTGGAAAACACGTGACACACTCATCCAAATATTTGAATGAAACTTTTTTTCCTGTTTGCCTTCTTTGATTTTGCCTCATCTGTAGCGCATCGCCCACTACAGGCATAACTGTGGGGGGCAAGGGGGCAATCGCACTGTGGCCCACAGCACAAAGGAGACCACAGTAGAATCTTTATTGGACCCCTCATATAGATAATGTCACGATTGCGCACATTTGACTCCTGTAAGTAAAGGGAAGGGCATTTGGTATTTTTGCACTGGGGCCCATAAGCCCCCTGGCATACCAAATATATTGGCAGAGCTGACTAGCATGTAGATTCACACAGTAATCATCAAAGGCAAAACCAAAGAAAGCACATGGGGGAGAGAACTTAATTCAATTATTCTCTCACAGCTTCTGTTTCACATTCAGTAGCGGTAGTAAACTAACTGACTGGCAAACATTTGGCAAACACCCTGACAACTAACAAAAGATTGGCAGCATATCAGGCTGCACATTTCATCAATTTAAAAAAAAACACTATTTAAGATATTCTAATATAGCCTATGATGGAGGGGCTGTACTGTGGGTCACCTGTGGCCTGCCCAGCATGCTATGCAATAGCGATAATACATTGGTTAAAGTGCTGTGTCTTGCTTAGCTCTTGGCCCTTAATTCTTTGTGATGTTGCTTTGTTGTTTTCATGATGTTTTACCATTACTGTTTGTTTCTTACAGCTCTGTGTCTGTTCTTTTACTCTGCTCTTTCTTTGGTAGACTGTTCATGATGGTACATTGCTGTTACATACACTTGTAGAAAAGACTGGCTGGCTATGTCTCAAACTATAACCTATTCAATACATCGTGAAATATTTTGAAAATGAGCCATTTAATAGTTGAGTCCAAAAGCTTAGATAGATATCCACTCTTACAATGAGAAAATGCACAGATACAATCAGTGTGTCCTTGTGGACAGAGAATACTTATACTGCACTGTGTTTCATGTGACTGAATTTGATTACTATCCAATTATACAGTAAATTACTGTACTATGAGCAAACCTCTGTAAACTTAGCCTACAAAATCATTTAGTTGAATCACAGGTTCTGCTGTCTGCAACAGTGGATTCTCCCATGCAGGGCATAAGGATCCACCTTAAAATGTTATCCTTCTTAAAACGTCTTGTTCTTCTGGTTCTTGGTTTGAATGAACACTTCTAGGTCTTCGCTTGTTTTTGAACATTTACGCTTTGTAGAACATTCTTTAAACTTTTAAACGGTTGTTCACACTTGCACATTTACAAAAAGGATTATTTAAAGAGCCAATCAGTGAACGCTTCTTCAGAGACCCAAAAGTGATTCACCTATGGCATCAAAAAACCCTTTTTATAAGAGGGTAGATATACAGTAAATGACTGTCTGTGGAATTAAACAGAGTGGCCTGATTAGGCCATGTAGGGGGATCAAGTCTATAGGAACTCTGAGACATTCCACTTTGAAAATGTAGCTATTTTAGAACAGTTTAACTTGTAAATGAAGCGATGAAGCGATGACAATTCAGCTATCAGGTTTGACTTGTAGCACCTCCTAGGATACTCTAGCTGCGCCAGTTACAGCGCGTGTTTACAAATTTATCAAAAGTGTGCAAGTCCTCATTATCCCTGCTAGTGTGCAGATATGCATCACCATCTTGTGGGACGTTCTTGCAACTTTAGTGTTCTTCGTTGATATTTCTAAAACAACACGTTTGAACACCAGTAGCGTGTTGAACTGTGGGATCAACACTTAGCACGGCTTAGATGCTGTATTCAGAGAAGGACGCATGTAGCGTGTGTTATATCCTTGTGTTATGCGCACTGTCTTTTTGCACATTTAAGAAATGGGGCTCAGACACTTACTGGAAAACATGAACGTGTGAACTTTGGGACAGGCCACAGGTTTGTTCCCTGCATTTTGAGGTGCACTGTGGAGTGGCATTACGAGAAGAGCTTTCCAGTGTTTTTTGTCAGTGGTCCCCAACCCTCCTCTGGCAGATCTACTTTCCTGCAAAGTTTAATTGCAACCTGCATCTAACATGATGCCCCCTAATACCCCCCCCCCCCCCCCCCCCCCCAAAACAAAACATATTAATCTAGCCAATCAAAAACTTAATTAACTGAAGCAGTAGTGTCAGATTGGAACTGGAACCAGACTACACAGAAGGGTAGGTCACCAGGATCAGGGGGCATGACCACTGCTTTAGGGTAAAGGCTGAAATTCGAATGCGGCCAGAGGCTTGACTTGACGCCCAGGCTCTGTCTGTGTGTCCAGTGTAGACTGGACGATTCAGCCTCTGTCTGTTAGACACTGAAACGCTCTGATTTAGGCATGTGATGACCCACATTCTCCCATGACCCAGGAGTGCTGGCCCCAGGTCTTCACCAGTGCCAGTGTTCACCCAGGGGTGCTAAGGGGGGCTTTAATTATTTGTCGATCCGCGCAGATGAGTCGTGGGGCCATTAGGGGTTAATAGCGAGTGAAATCCGGCTCTTGCCGTCCTAATGAAGCCATCCGCTCCCACTGCTCTTTTATTATTATTTTATTTTCTCTCTCTTTTTCCGGTGGAAATGAGGATTGATTTTATCGCCAGATGTAACGGCTGGGAAGTGAAAAGGGCACTGCAGGAATCAGCACGCCATCAATAGTGGGGTCGTTCTTTACCTTCCTGCACTCACGGAAGGATCTGCCATTAAACACATAAGTCTTGTTTATAATGAATTACATCGGGGAAAAAAGTCCTTTATCCGCCTTTTCTATCAATTTATTATAACAGCTCATTGTTACGCGGGACCTCCCCGCGACCCTGAGGGAGCAGCGGCTTAGAAAGTGTGTGTGTGTGTGTGTGTGTGTGTGTGTGTGTGTGTGTGTGTGTGTGTGTGTGTGTGTGTGTGTTATGTAGGTAGCCTGAAGACTGTGTGTTTAACCTGCAACGTTCAGGTGCCCTTAAAAACGCATGCCTTAGCCTCTTGATACGGCCTAACGTCCAATACAGGCAGCGTCCTGATTCCGCCGATTTCTTTTTCTCATCCTTTAATCATGTGCTGGGCATGAAGGGGCTTTGAAAGGTGGTCTTATACCCATTTATTCTAATTTATCCTTTATTTGTACCCTTCAGATTATGAAGAACGAGCCTTTAAACGTCTTAATTTCACTCTCACTTCGCTATAATGCAGCAGCGCGCATTACTTCTGCATTATTTCACCTTTTGAAAGATCTTCAGTCTAGAATACCTCACATCCGTCTTGCTTGTATTATAAAGGCTGTGCATCTTACTGCTGTGTTCTTTCATCCAAGCGAATGCGTGAAAGTTATGTTTTGGCTGATGGCGTTAAATCCCAAGAGCCACTGGAGTGGGGAAGGGGATTCTATGGGGGTCTCTATGGCACTCGGCTGCTGTATTATTAGACGCGCTGGAGCTTTTATCATCAACATGTGAAAGAACAGTTTCAGGTAAGGATTAAAGACGGTCCAGGGTAAAGAAGCTGTCCTCTGCCCCTTTGCGAAGCTTCTTTGCTTACCAATTTGTGAAATATCCGCTAGGGGGCGAGACGGAGCTGCTCTGCGCTCCCGCGGTCATCTTTTGTCCACCTACTTTCCGACAAAGCCCCGCCCCCTGCGCTGGGATTGGCTACTCGTCCACCCTGACGAGACGCGCCCTGCTGTATGCGGGTTTGAACTGTTCGCCAGTTGCGGTGCAAAAGGCGGAGCTTTGCCCGAAAAGAGGCGGAAAAAAACAGAAGAAGGAAAAACCGCGCCAAAACAGCTGCCGCGCGCTCACCCGGTTCGCCCTATAGCGGCAGGTTACTGCGGGAATATGCAAATTTTCTTCTATCGCCTCTTGCTATTGGTCCACCTTGAACTCCGCGTGTATAAATGGAACAGAGCGCTGGTTTTTCTCGCCAGTACTTCAGTGGACAGAGTAGCGGCGGGGTACAGAGCACAAGCCCTGAAAGAGAGAGAAAAAGAAAGAAAGCGAGAAAAGAAAGAAAAAAGGAAGGTGTTTACAGGGAACTACAGTTTTATTCCCACCGAAAACGTGAAACAAACGAGAAGAGAAGGCCCGCAGGTAGCCCGGGATATGCGCTGACGGGCTGTGTGACTGGGGCGCCCCATCGCCGGAACTTACTGTGATTATCTGTTGTTGTTCTGATGTGCGCTCCTGCTATGATTCTCGGCGACTTCCTGAAGCGTCTAGTCATTCCACCGGACTCCAGTGGTGAAGTTTGACTAAAGACTGATTTCCAGGCAAGTTGAGAGAAGAAAACTTTCTGGGCCTCCGCTCCTCATGACGATACACACTTCTTGCTTCCAGGTTTTGTGAAGGACTAAAACATCTTGACGACGAATCAGGATAACAAGAGTCCAGAATCCCTTTTTTTGGCGTATTACTTTTTTGTTTGTCACGCCGAGGACCGTCTGTAAAGAAGGCCTGTAACGGGACTGAGGGTGAAGACAGGACAAGACAGGTCGGTGCTTCTGAAGTTTCAGGTTTCCGGTGTTATTAAAGGAGAACTTTGAGCAGGAGGAGCTGCCAGGTGGACAAGTTCACGCACACGGGTGCTTTACCCCACAACCCCCACCCCAGCCTTCACATACACACCACCAGCAGCACCTTCACTCGAGACAGAAGCTGTTTTAAGGACTACTCAGACTCGGGCGGCCGGCTGTTTGCGTGCACATGTGCTAAACTGCTCCCCCACCAAAACCCACCATTGCCACCCTGATCAGAGAAGGACTGCAGTCTCGGTGCCACACCGCCAGCACCAGCAGCAGCAGCACCACCACCCTCCCTCCCCCTTCGTTTCCACGCGCCATCGCATGGACTGCCGCTGACGTTGACATGGCCGCGGACCTCGCCATGAGCGCCGGCGAGCTGCCCAACAGCCCCCTGGCTATCGAGTACGTGAACGACTTCGACCTCATGAAGTTCGAGGTGAAGAAGGAGCCGCCCGAATCCGAGCGCTACTGCCACCGCCTGCCGCCAGGCTCGCTGTCCTCCACGCCCATCAGCACGCCGTGCTCCTCCGTGCCTTCGTCGCCCAGCTTCTGCGCCCCGAGCCCGGGCGCCCAGCCAGGCCACAACCTCGCCAACGGCGTCGCCAACAACAGCAACGGCGCCAACGGCGCGGTCAACGGTGCCAACGGCAGCGGCAACAACCAGGGCGCATCTGGCAAGGCGGCACAGCTGGAGGACCTCTACTGGATCCCCAACTACCAGCACCACGTGAGCCCGGAGGCCCTGAACCTGACACCGGAGGACGCCGTTGAGGCGCTCATCGGTAACGCGCACCACCATCACCACCACCACCACCACGCGCACCAGGCGTACGAGGGCGCGGGCTTCCGTGCGCAGCAGTACGTGGGCGAGGACCTCAGCACGGCCACGAGCCACCACCACGGCCACCACCACCACCATCACCACCACGGGCACCACCACCACGCGCACGCGCGCCTCGAGGACCGCTTCTCGGACGAGCAGCTCGTCAGCATGACGGTGCGCGAGCTGAACCGGCAGCTGCGCGGCTTCAGCAAAGAGGAGGTGATCAGGCTCAAGCAGAAGCGGCGCACGCTGAAGAACCGCGGCTACGCGCAGTCGTGCCGCTTCAAGCGCGTGCAGCAGCGGCACATGCTCGAGACGGAGAAGTGCACGCTGCAGAACCAGGTGGAGCAGCTCAAGCAGGACGTGGCGCGACTCACCAAGGAGCGAGACCTCTACAAGGAGAAGTACGAGAAGCTCGCGAGCCGGAGCTTCGGCGGCGGCGGCGGCGGCAACCGGGACCCGTCCAGCGGCAACCACGGCAAAGCTTCGTCTGCGGAGTTCTTCATGTGAGAATGCTCTGTGTCTTAGACTCTCTTTTTTAGTTCTTCTTCTTGCTCCACAACAACGGGTTCATTGTCATCGTCATTAGTGTTCATCTTTTTTAAGCTTTGGTTTCTGTCTCTCTCAGAGTGAACTTCTCTTCACAGTCCGCGCTGGTGTGTTCAGACACACGCAGACCTTTTAGCAGCGAAGTGCGCGCAGACTCTTAGACTCTTAGACTGTCATAGACGCTTCAGAAGTCTTAACATAGTTAACGTAGTGCGCTCCTAGAGAAGCTGTGAACTTCAACAAGGGATCACTATCAGTCACCTCCGGTCAGACCACCTGCAGTCAGACCTCTCCAATCAAAGCGCAGTATGTCGTTTATCCCATTAAACTTCAGCGCGAGTCTTTTTGTTTCTCCTCCAGGGTTAGTCTGGAGTTGCTTTTCAGTTTTATTCTCATTAGATTGAGTTCATACATTCGCGTACGGCTTTTCTTCTTCTTCTTCTTCTTCCTTTTCTTCTTTTAAATAATAACAAAAGTCGTATAAAGTCACTCACAGCCACCTCATGTTAAGACTGAACTGTCAGTTTAACTCCTTTCAGTTTTACTGCTCTTATAACGGACCGGCACGAGTCTTAAAGTCGCGGGGAAACTTAATGGAACTCCAATTTTATTAATAATATTATTATTATTATTGTAATAATTATTAAGATCATTATAATTATTGTTATTTATTTTCATTCTGATCAGACTTTAATGAGAAAACACAAAACAACGAACGAATGAACGAACGAAGAAGGGAAAAAGCAATACGTGGTCGTCTTACTCCACCTCCTCTTTGGACAGTGTGTGTGTGTGTGTGTGTGTGTGTTGTGTGTGTGTGTGTGTGTAAGAGAGAGTGTGTGACACTCCAGAGCGTCTCGTGAACTTTAGCATTGCGCCCTCGACCCTGCATGCGGGACATGTACGGTGCTTCAGCCCCCCCATTACACACCTGGATGAAAAGCATGGCCCTTAAATACCTCCCAGACGTTCGTCATCCTCCTCCTGGTCCTCTCCCTCCTGCTGTGGTGAAAAATAAAACGTGTGTAACCTCTTCAACTGCGACAGGACAAGTTCAGGACAGAACTGAGGCGAATATTTCAACGAAGGGTTTTTTTCATGCAGGTTTGTTTGTTTTTCTAACTAAACCAACAAAACAAGGACACCCGAAACGAACTGAGCCAGATTTGATTTATTTATTCTCACATGTAAATATGTAGAGATGAGTTTAGTGTGTTCATTTACATGACTCTTTTTTTCAAAGTCCCCTCTCTCTCTCTCTCTCTCTCTCTCTCTCTCTCTCTCTCTATCATTTGTTTGCTTGTTTATTTAAAACGTCTTAATGCAATGTTTGTATGTAAAAGCATGCAAATGGTCAACGATATTCTCTTCCTATCCATAAATGTACAATATAAAAGAGAAGCCTACTGCACTATGGCGAGAAGAATTGGGGGGAAAATGAGCCCAAATCGATTTGTATTGGATGAATGGTACACAAGCTACTTCATCTAGGACAAGGACTTCAGTCGCTGCTATATTCTATGCATCTAATTACTCAAAAGCAATTAACGAGCTCAGAATATGTGAATTTTTGTGCTTAAAACGAATACCAAACGAGTAGAAGATCTCCGCTTGGGGGAGATTAATGTTAGACGTTAAAAAGCGCCAGCATCTCTAACATTGTAGTGATTTTCCAGCACAGCCAGGCTCGACACCACCTGAGACTTTCCGAGCTGATAGAGAGCGCAGTGTCACAGCTGAGGGGAGAGAGGAGCAGCTGACTGAACAGGACTAAACTGTGCTCCGTGTTGGCGGAGCTCGCTGCGGTCTTCAGCGGTTGCCAAATGTATGAATTATGTTCATTAATTGCATTACCGTGAGGCGAGGGCTGTGAGCGTAGCTGGAGCTTCAATCACAGTTCTGATCATTTGACTGGCGTTCAGCTCGTTTTAAGGAGAATGTGCAATAGAAATGACCCCAGTATACTGACCTAAACAAAGTCTCAGTAGCTTATGGAGAACACGATGCTCCACCCCAGACCTCCAGCTGGCGTTTAATGGCCCGTTTTGCCAAATAAGGGTCGTTCAGGCTTTTCTTCAGTGGTCTCTCCCCACGCAGAGTTCTGCTTTATTTGGGTTTTAGCGGGAATGGTCAGTGGAGGCCAGCTGAACAGTTTCTCACTGAGCGCTCACGCGGTGGCTCTGTGCGTGATTCGGTCACATGTAAAGGAAGCTCCTGAGAGAGACGTGTGCTGGATGTGTAAAAATACTGTACATACGATTTCTATATATTTATTCGAGAAACATTTAATGTGCATAACGTGTCGATACGTCTAAACTGAAATGTTTCTGACTGGAATGTTGTTCAGACTCTTGTTTTCATAATGTTTAATAAAAAGTTCTGGCAAACGAGGCTTCGCTTTCTTTCTCTGTCCCTGCACGCGGGGTGTAGGACTTTTACAGTGTTAAACAAAGTCAGATTATCTGCGCTGTTGGACCCGCTAACACTATAAAAATCAACGGTCAGCTCATATTAAAAATAGCTATTTAAATAAATAGCAGTAAATAATAAACAGTGTTAGTGTTAGGCTGTATTTAGGCTCATGACCTCTGAGACCAACGGGATGATTACAACCAGGCTGCTTCAGTTCAGCTTATTTAATCACACGAAACGTTTCATTAACATAACATTTTAAATAATAATAATATTCTAATAAATCCCTGCAATGCCGCTCGCATTTATCCGATTTCACACAATCGTCACTTCATAAACTTCAATTAAAAATATGCTTTCTAAATGTTGAAACGCAAAAATTAAGCGACTATAACAATAACATTATATTTGGGACTGTAATAATGTATATAGCTGTATGAGAAAATAATAATATTAACATTAATAATAATAATAATAATATTAAGGCCTTCGCCAGTCTACCTACCTACGCTGAAATTGCCTTCGCCGATCTGTTTATCCACATTATTATTATTATTATTATTATTATTATTATTATTATTATTATTATTAGTAGTAGTAGTAGTAGTAGTAGTAGTAGTATTGTTATTAATATTATTGGGCTATTAATACTGTTCATTAATTACTGGTCAGCAGAGGAAACGCCATTGATTGTGATTGTTTTCTTTCGTTATTCTAATAATTTTACGCCAGTTCCGTAAATAAATTAAAAGCAGTGAAGCGCGTGTGAGAGTGTTCTCACGTGCGCGCGCTCTCACTGTTTATCACAGCGGCTAAAGCAGACAGCGTCATGATGATCTCAACACGGGTTGAAGGACTTCAGTCTCATTTAGCCGCAGATGAGAGTGTGTATATCTCACTGTTAGTGAGTTTACACACACACACACACACACACACACACACACACACTCACACACACACACACACACACACACACACACCTGTCCCTCACAGCTCTGTTCTCTCAGATTTAATCACTTGTTCACGCGCACATTCAGCTCATTTCGCTCCTTTTAACTAACTCATGTTAGACAGTTCATCCAGCTGCGTTACTCAGCAAGACTGGAGTGTTTTCTAGTGAACCTCAGTAGAGAATTTAAACTGAAGGACACGTTTGTCACATCTTTTTGAGAATTACCCAGAGTGCACTAACTGAAGCAGAGGAACATGGCAAACCCAGGATAAGGATAATAAACCATCAGTAATGTACTGGTTATGAGAGAGAGAGAGCGAGAGAGAGAGAGAGAGAGAGAGAGAGATAGACCTGCATGTGCTCCCCACTCAGAGGATCCAATTGGAGACTTTTTAATTTAGATCTATTGCACCTAATTGTAGCCATGCCCTTTTGTCTGTTCAATCAAACAGATGAATATAGACGAATATTGGGGATCCTGTCTCTTACAGACGTGTGTTTAAACTTATGCTTTATCCACCACACCGTGCTGTTAGTGGTGATGCTCATAACTGCGAGTGTGTGTATGAGCGTGTGACAGGCAGAGCGAGAGAGGGTGAAAGTGAATGAGAGAGGGCAGTGAGAGAGGACTGCTGGAGAGGCTCCTTGGCTTACTGAGTGTCTGAAGTGTCCACACTGGTTTTCTTCAGGCTGCAGTGTCTCTGTGTGAAGCAGTGATCGTCACTGCTTCAGACTGTGTTGTAACTCCCTGTGCACACCTCTTAGTGGTGATTACAGTACACAATGCACAGTTGCACTATGGGCATTTGGATGAGCTGACTATAATCTAAATGTATTTGTGGCTATTGAGAAGCATTAGTCTAAATTACAGTGCTCGGCGCAGTGTTGGAGCAGAGGAAAAAAAAGAAAAAGGGATTAATGAATGGACAGTATTTAAAAAAAGAGGTTGCCATTTTCTGAAACAACGGCTATTTATTTGCACAGTACTGAGCAAACATCAGAGATGACATTTGCTTAATTTCTAGTCCAAACAGACATGATGTACAAGTTATTAATCAGTCAGGATAAGAGCAGGAAACATATATTTAACAAAAAAATACACAGTGCCAACTCTGCTTTTATCACAGCTTATTTCTTTTTAGAAGACTTTCAGTTTTTCAAAGGAGAAGCGGTCTTAGAGGTTAAATGTATTTTCTGCTTCTCAGACTCCAAGCAATCCCAAACACACTCGGTGATGGTCTGGACTCTGGGCTGGTCAGTTGATTGTTCTAAGAACACCAGCAGCTTTCCTCCTCTCTCTCAAAGATGAAAGCTTTAAGTACGGTCTGTCTGATTTTGACAGTTCTGGTGGTCTGTTGTGTCTTCGTCTGTTTAAAAAAAAAAAGAACTCCAGTTTTGGAAGCTCTTTTTATTTTCCTTTGACTTCCCAGTGGAACGGCTTCTACATAATCTCTGAAATATGTCCTGAGAAATGAATAACTTGTACTTTAAGGCCATTTTCAATTGAAATTACATAAATGGAAGGTGTGCTTTTGCACAGCGCAGTATCAATTTATTTGCTTTTTTTTTATTCAAAGCGTTTTATTTACAGACATAGGTGAAGTTTCTTTCAGTTTAGACTGACACAACCATCAGAATGTGAAGACTTCTGGCAGATTTTAAATGGCATTGGTACCTGTCTGTTGGATCATGTTTTCTTTGTAGGGTGAAAACGCAGGAGCTCTGTGGTTATGGAAATGATCACTGACATTGCAAGCACAACTCAGAGGGTCTTTTGTTTGACATTGGCCTTTGGGGAATACATTGAAAAACCAAATGATTATAGCGTATGAGTCTGTGTCACTTACTGAAAGAGTATGAGCATGATGTTTGTCAGTGTTGCTCTCGCAGGCTGCGTTTTGTCAGAGCCAGGGGTGGCAATGTAGATTTGTTTCTTACTGTCCAGTCAAAGTGGTTTCCCAGCTTGATGCTCAACCTCAGCTTAAAGACCCCCCACCCCACCCCCACCCTCACACTTCTGCTGAGTCAGAAGGGCCTGTGTGTGTGGCAAACATCGCTTTAGCCCTTCAGCTGATTCAACGACAATACAGTGAGTGTTTATTTTAATGGTATTCAACACCTGCCTTACTGTTTTGAATTATGATAGATTGTGTGGAGCTTGATTTTCTCCTCTCCTGCTAAAATGACCACTTTAAATACTGGTTATCTGGTGGTGTCAGTTTTGGTGGTCTACCAGGTCTTGCACAGTCGTAGGAGGCTTGTTTTCCTCTATATCTTTTTAATCATTTTTGAACTCTAGTTTTGGAAACTATTTTTTTTCCTTCACCCTTCCTTGTGCAAGTAGATTATCTTATATCTCCTCAGTAATATCTCCTGCAAAAAGAATGACTTGCATTTAATGGCAATTTACTGTAGGAAGACAGACAGACAAACAAGCAGATGGGTGGATGGGGGGACAAGTGGATGGATGGATGGACGGACTGACGAACGGACAGATAGATAGATAGACAATATTGCAGCAGTTAAGTAAGTTAAAATAAGTAAAAATCATAAGCAAACAGAATAAAATGCAGTGAAATAAATTGAGTAGCTAAATTGGATGAAGTTAAACACTAAATAAACACAAACACAGTCTAATGGTGACTGCAAAGTTTCCAAATGTCCATGCGCCAGCGCTCATTATTTTCTTTAGCCTGGTCTGTATGTGTGCCCTC
Source organism: Pygocentrus nattereri (assembly GCF_015220715.1). Taxonomy (NCBI): domain Eukaryota; kingdom Metazoa; phylum Chordata; class Actinopteri; order Characiformes; family Serrasalmidae; genus Pygocentrus; species Pygocentrus nattereri. Next base: position 23,621,164 of record NC_051236.1, read on the forward strand.
ACTTCAATTCCTCACTCTCATCACTACATAAATGACATATTAGGTTTAGTTTAGTTACTGTGTAATTCGATGCAGAGCAGTAAGCCTTTAAAATGATCACTGTATAATAAGCCTGTGTGATTGAGGGGTTAAGTGTACTAATGGGCTTGCATTTTCCCCAAACATAGTACATAACTGTGTGATCTTCAGCTGCAGAGGCAGTCCAAGGTGCACTTGGAGAGAAGGCTGAGAGAAAAGAGAGGAAGAGAGAAGGATGGAAAACGAGAGAGGGAGAGGAAGAGCCTGTGTGCTCTTTGGCGTCTGAGCTGCGCTGCTGATGAGATTCCCCTGTAGTCAGCGTCTCTATGGCTCGGTTTACTGGAGAGGCAGAGACACACACACACACACACACACACACAGACACACACACACACATACACACAATGCACAATATACACACACACAGGACACGTTCCAAGTGTGTACTGTGTGTGCCTGCTTACATAAACCGTTACACCGAGGCTCCACTCCAACCCAGTAGGCCTGTAGGATCACTCCTAAAACCCAAATACATTTAAAACAGTCATTTCATTGTGTCTTATTGAAAAATGTGTTTTCCCTTCCTGCATCATTTAAAAGATTCCTGTATTTGAAATAGAGTTATTCTGTAGGCAAGTATACAAGGGAATTCCACCATCTGTTCAAAATATCTGTGTAATTAAAGGGTAATGATGCAAACAAAGTCATTCAGAGTGATTTGATGTGAAATGCTCTGTTCTAGAGGAACTTAGAGGTTCAGATTTGTTCTGTGGTTATAATAGGAACCACATATCTGAAGCGTTAATGTCTCTAAAATCTCTCTCATAGAAAGTTATTGCATTAAATGCTTTTGAATTTTTTTTTTTTTTTTTTGATGAATGAGATTGTTTGATCATGTTATGACAGTTTATAGATACAAGTGAGGCCTGAAATGTATTCATTCATGCTGCATATGTATGTGCAGTGTGTTATGAGACAAAATAACACCTAAAAATGACTTCTTTCTGATTTAACCGTTCCCATTATCAACATTACACATACAACTCAGAAGACGTGTAGCTTCGCTGGTCATTTTGTATAGTAAATAAAATGGCTATTTCTGTGTTGTGAACCCTGCACCACTGTAAAGAAAGTTTCTCTAAAATGCACCATAACTATGAATGACTTTGTTTACATATCAGTGATTGAACTGTGTAGAAATTGTTTAAAAAGGTGGAATTTTGCTTTAAGAGCTCAAAGACACGAGTTCTGCTTTGCAATGTTGCACTAATGAAGGTCAATGACCTTGTGTGTCCTTTCAGTTGTGTTTTCTGATCTTTGATGGCTTACTGAGGGTGTGAAACAGAGCACGTCTTCCTTAAAATGGGCTAAAAATGGCAAAATATGAATGAAATAATAGAAATAATAGAAATAATACACAGACTTTACTACTTTCAACTTACAGTGGTTCCACATAAATAAAATATGCTGCATCAACAGCATTGTCAGAGTACTCGCAGACTGATAACTGGGTTAAAGAGGAACTCTGCCCATTTTCAAAAAACGACATGTTAAAGTCCTTCAGAGTGGTCTCATTGTAGAGGAACGTCTTTACAGTAGTGGTGATAGGAACCAGGGGTCAACATATCTATAACATAAATACAACCATTTTATTTACTATCCAAAACCACCGCATGTCATCATGGTGATGATGGTAAAACAATGGCAAGATTTATTGGGGACCACTTTGCCTCACAACATGTTATGTATCCCTGAATTAAGAACAGATTTCAAGGCTGAAACGATTGTAAAACAATGTCTCATACACTAGGCAGGGTATTCATAATCAATTAACCTCTGGAATGGAGCTTTTAAGAGGCGGACATCTGGTTCCTATCACCACCACTGTGAGCAGTTGTGACTCAGCAAGTTTCTCTAGAACAGAACATTTCACACAAACCACTCTGGATGGATCTCACAACAACTGACCTATGCAGGAATTTTGAAAAATCGGTGGAGCTCCCCTTTAATGCAATTTATTGTATTAACGTCTGACCGATGAATCAAGGCTGTAGGGGTGCTAATAATTGTGACATGTTTTTGCAACAGAAAGATGTTGACTTTTTGTTAATCTGAGTTGAAAGGTTATATTTCTCAGTGTAAGGCGAAGCTCCTAATAACATCATCATCATCTATAAGCACCAGCAACTGCGGAGGGCAGTTCAATGCTTTATCAATGAAGCTGTTCGTTTATTACTATGACATTAGACTGTTATTACTACTGCCGTTGCTCGTGATTATTTGTGCACTGAAGGGTCAGCGTTTGTGCTTTCTCACTTCTTTCACACACCTGGGCAACAGACGCGCGCGCTCCGGTGGCCATACGGCCCCTAAACAAACGGACACTTTGATGAATCGCCTATGAAGCTCTATTAACGTTCAGGAGCGGCTCATAATGATGCAGGCTGCTTTCAGGATTGAAGAAGTGACCCAGACCAGCCCACCCCCCACAAACAGCAGCAACACTCGGCACTGTTAAAAAAAGGCAATTTCCCGCTGGTGCGCGCAGCCGCCTGTCACCGATGCACGCGCGCGCTGTGCTGAATAGACAAAGCGCAAACATGCAATCGCAAGGGGGAAGCTCGGGGGGTGGGGGGGGTATGAAATCTGCAACACCAGCGATTTTTGTTGTTGTTGTTTTCGTTTATTGTTCAAGCGAGACTTAAAATAAGCAAATAAATAAACAAACAGGCGAACAAACGGGCCGCTAATGCAGAATGGGAGCTGATTATAATCTTAGTGCGGCGCTCTAGCTGCGCCAATTAGGGTTTGCTAAAGGGCTCCTGTCAGTCAGGTGTCACCTGGACAGCACGTCACCATCCAGCGGTGAGCGAGCGGAATTCCCGTTGGTTTGTGGGTAAATTGCTAGGGGGGAAAGGGCGCAATTTCGTTTGCAGACCCCTGCAGAGAACAGGCAGAGCTTTTCCCTCTCTAAGACTGTTTAACTGCTCTGGTAAGAGCGCATAACCTGCACATGAACAGCTGCCAACGATAGATCTGTTGTCATAAGCCTGGAAAAATCAAGCATTGAAAAACAATGTGAGTGCTGTTAAAAGTCTATGCATTAACCGTCTGTGTGGCCTATGACTTCAGCGCTCAATGCAGCCGCTCTCTGGGAGGAATTCTTTCCGATGTGCTTTCATGCTGGCAGCGTAAGTGGACAGGAGCCGCTGGTGAGTCCAGGCCTTCATTCCTCACTCTAGTAAGGTAAGAATATGCCAGCCAGTTTACATTGTTTTCTACAGAGTCATGAGAGGCCATAAGCTGTGGCTATGATGTTCTGGATTGCTATCCAACACAGTTAAAGTTGTGATCTCAAGATAACTACTTTTGGCATCTTCAGATCACAAGATAATGACATTGTAATCCCAAGATAACAACTTTGTTAAGATCACAAGACAGTTGTTATTTTGAGGTCACAACCTTAGTTTTCAGTGTAGTTATCTTGAGAGCATAACTTAATTACCTTGTGATCTTAAGATAACAAAGTTATCTTATCATCACAAGACAGTAAAGTTATTATGATGTCATAACTTAGCTGTCTTGTTATCTCAAGGAAACAGCTGTAGTTATCTTGAGATCATAATGATCTTGTGATCTCAAGACCAGCCCAGAAAATTGTTACTACCTGGCCTCTTTGGAATTCCACAGTTTTCCATGTAGTTACTGAATAATACAGCTTACGATGTAATAAGCCTGGGATTTTGAGGTGTCAGCCTTTATGTTACCTGAACAGTGTGTTTCCTGTCTTTTGTGAGGTAATGTGAGGGTAATGATTTGGATTCAGGGTTTGCTGCAGTGTGTTAAGCAGCCGTGAGTGTGAGTGCACTTTGTGTTCCTTCTTGTTTTTCAGGGGTGCTGACCTCCAGTAACCTCCAGAGAGAGGTCATGGTTTTGCTGACTCACTGGGATCGCTGTGTTCCTTACACTACAGCTTTCGCTTCCTTTCTCTGCATGGCTGTAAGAGACTGCTGGTCAGCAGTAAGATGCTCATCAATATCCTGTGAGAAAGTCCATTTATGACTTAAATATATTGAACCTAAACACTTTCAACTATGTGTAAACTGAGACAAAATGCTTTGTTTTGTATTCTTTTCTAATTTTAAAGTTTTTAATCATAAATTATATTATCAGTATGACAGAGTGAAAGGTACGCTATGTTGCCAAAAATATTCACTCACCCATCCAAATCATTGAATGCAGGTGTTCCAATCACTTTCATGGCCACAGGTGTATAAAACCAAACACCTAGGCCTGCAGACTGCTTCTACAAATATTTATGAAAGAATGGGTCGCTCTCAGGAGCTCAGGGAATTCCAGCACGGTACCGGGATAGGATGCCACCTGTGCAACAACCTGTGCACCCGTGCAAATTTTCTCACTACTAAATATTCCACAGTTCATTTTTAGTGGTATTATAACAAAGTGGAAGTGATTGGGAACGACAGCAACTCAGCCACGAGGTGATAGGCCACGTAAAATGACAGAGCGGGGTCAGCAGATGCTGAGGTGCATAGTGCACATAGGTAGTCAACTTTCTGCAGTCAATCGCTACAGACCTCCAAACTTCATGTGGCCTTCAGATGAGCTCAAGAACAGCTCACAGAGCTTCATGGAATGTCTTTCCATGGCTTCGCAGCTGCATGAAAGCCTTATATCACCAAGTGCAATGCAAAGCATCAAATGCAGTGGTGTAAAGTGCCGCCACTGGACTCTAGAGCAAGCAGTGGAGACGTGTTCACTGGAGTGATGAATCACACTTCTCCATCTGGCAATCCAATGGACAAGTCTGGGTTTGGTGGTTGACAGGAGAACGGTACTTGTCTGACTACAATGTGCCAAGTGTAAAGTTTGGTGCAGGGGGGATTATGGTGTGGGGTTGTTTTCCTCACCGTGACCCTGAGGGAGAAGCGGCTTAGAAAATGTATGTGTATTTGTGTGGTTGTTTTTCAGGACTTGGGCTCGGCTCCTTAGTTCCAGTGAAAGGAACTCTTAATGCTTCAGCAGACCAAGAGATTTTGGACAATTTCATGCTCCCAAGTTTGTGGGAACAGTTTGGGGACGGCCCCTTCCTGTTCTAACATGACTGTGCACCGGTGCACAAAGTGTACTAAAGACATGGATGAGCGAGTTTGGTGTGGAAGAACTTGACTGGCCTGCACAGAGTCCTGACCTCAACCCAATAGAACACCTTTGGGATGAATTAGCCACTGTAGTCACCACAAAATTGGCTTCATTGTGGTGATGCTCATAAGAGGCGTGGACCTGTTTTTCTGTAAAGCTGCTTTGTGACAACCTTGTTGTAAAAAGCGCTATATAAATAAACTTGAATTGAATTGAATTGAATTAGAGCGGAGACTGCGAGCCAGGCCTTCTCGTCCAACATCAGTGTCTGACCTCACAAATGCGCTTCTGGAAGAACGGTCAAAAATTCCCATAAACACACTCGTAAACCTTGTGGAAAGCCTTTGCAGAAGAGTTGAAGCTGTTATAGCTGCAAAGGGTGGGCCGACATCATATTAAACCCTACAGATTAAGAATGGGATCTCCCTCAATTTCATATGCGTGTGAAGGCAGATGAGTGAATTCTTTTGGCAGTATAGTGTATGTATATTTATGTGAATATCAGAGTTTCTAAGTATGTTCTCCTTTAGCTTTAATGTCAGTCTGGACTCCAGTTGCATAAACTTCATCTTTTCTGTTGTGCTTCAACTCTCTCTGTCTTTCTTTCTCTCTCTGTCTCTGTCTCTCTCTCTCTCTTTCTTCTTCTCTGTCTTCTTTCTCTTTCTGTCTGTATCACTATTTCTCTCTCTCTTTCTCTCTCTCTCCCTCTTCATTTCTCATAGAGAAATACTGTGAATAGATCGGTTTTTACTCTCTCCATGTTGATATGGGACCAATGCCAGCATCATAAAAGCACACAGGGAAGCTTTCACCCAGTTACAGGAAAGTATAGAGCAGGACAGAATCGAACCCCTCCAAGTGAGCTGGGGAACATCTGGATTTGTATGTATTTTCCATTCATGTGTTGCCCTGACTGTGTTAGTGGTTTTGCTGTATTCTGTCTTGTGTGTGTGTGTGTTAGGCTATGTTTTTGCAGTGCTCCACTGGTTATGTATATGTGTAGTGTTAGTTGATGACTGTTTGAGTGCATCCAGCAGGGCAATGCAGCTGCTCAGCTCCATAATGAAAATAAAAGTAATGCAGTGGTTGAGTGGGAAGGAGTGTCCTCAGTGGCACAAGGGTCAATCGGCAATCAATTACTCCATTACTCCAGTGGACCTGGCCAACAGCCATCACACACACACACACACACACACACACACACACACACACACACACACACACACACACACACACACCTTACCATTCTTACAAAGGCTTTCAGACATGAAGTTGCCACTTTTAGTTTCCTAAATCACCTTACACTGGATGATTCTTTAAAGAATTAATTTTGTAATTAATATGTGAATCTCTACATATGGTACATGTTCTATTGCAGTTAAAAGTGTTCAAATACACCCAGCCAAGACTCGGGCTCCTAAATGGCTTGCATGTTTAAGCAATGCTTTTTACAGTACTGTGTAAAAGTCAAAGACCACTTTTCACTTATTTAATTTTCAGTTAAAAATAATCCACTTACGTAAAGAAGGGACAAGATGAAATAGAACATGTAGAAAAAGACAAAAAGGCACACCAAATAACCAAGCAAGATCTGGTAGCCCACCAGATTTGTTTGGATTCTGTTGAACTTGAGATGCAGAAAATGCAACTAACTTCTAAGACTGAATTTTGGAGGTGTGGAAAAATACTCCTGCAGATTTCTTTGAAAAACTAAGTGAGTCTCTCAAAAACAATGGAAGCTGTAATGAAAGCAATGTTGGACACACTAAATACTGAAAAATGATGTCATATTTAGTTGTTGAGGCTTCTGTGTTTGTTTCTGTTTTTTTTCCTGGTATTGTAAAACGAACAATTATACGTTTAAACTTTGAGAAGGTTCTTCACACTCGCCTCTACATACATGTCAAAACATGCTTCACATGCTTCCCCACCTTTTCACCAGGGGTTGGGAACACACACAGAGAGAGAGATAAGGCGCAGTGGAGAAGAGAGGCTGCACATGCAGCTCCAGCCGAGCCCAGAAGCCTCATCATCAGTCGTGGCTGTCAGTAAATAGGCCAAGCTCAGTTCTCCCCAGTGAACACACACTGGGGTGGGCTTACACTCCTTGTGCCAACAGTCAGGACTCATCCACCCCTGCCTCTGTGTCTGCCTCTGCCTCTCTACAGACCAGTCTGGGACACCAGGGCCTCCTCACATACCCTGTGTTCACACTGCAGGCTCAGCTGTCCATCAGGTGGTGCACTTCAGCAGTGAAGACTTTCTTCCTGAATTGTGCTGTAGAAAAGGATTCATAGTGGACAATAACCATATTTTTATAATTTATAGACATCAGAAACATCAGAAGTGCATGTTCAAACCTTTTGATACAGAAAGTTATTGTGTGATTAATTATGTTGTTAATCAGGTAATTGTGTAGTTGCTTTTGAATAGAGCAAAGCAACAACAATACCTCTCAGTTTCTTCTAGTTGAGTTTCTTTCCAGTAGCTTTTCAGTGTCTAATACTACATACACCATTTATATGGTGTGTGGAGGTTCTTCAAAGGTTCTGTAGTAAAAGCAATAGTGACACAGAACCAACAACTTAAAGAATCATTTGAATGCTTACATTGTTCTATACATTCTTAAGTGATTTTTTCTAAATGATGGAAAGCTAGTTGCACATCGCTGCTGTCAAAACAAAACCTTGTATCTCCAAAATGGTAAGGAGAAGGAAAAAACATACTTCACTTTCAATGGAAGTCAATCAAACTAGACATTTTTCCAAGTCATTTGGGTCATTTATTTTGGTCCATTCATCGTGCAATTAACATAAAATATAAAGGGAAATGGGAATTTTCAAATTATGCCAAAAACTAAAAATGACTACAATGGTTCTTCCATTCCACTATAGTTATAAGCCCTGGTCCTAGTACGTAACACCCTTTTTTGCTGAGAGTATAGGTTACATAGTTATAAGAGTGAGAAACTGAAGTCTGAACCTGTCAACATTTCTTAGAGTTTAAGAGTTTAATTTTTATTTTATTGTTACAATTTTTCAATTTTTTTTTCTGAAATCCATTTGTCCTGTTGTTCTTCTGGTCAGGAGAAACACCAAAAAAACATTGACAAGAACTGCACCTGGGGTGAGAAGAAATCACAAGCAGCTCCTCTGTCCCTAAAGTGTCCGCTATGGCAGGAATTGACCTGTACAAGGTAACCCAGCACAGGTATGCTTTTTCCAAGTGGTAGTTGGATCTGTTGAGGCGTGACATTCTGTCTTCCTGACTGAACATGGTGACCGTGTGGTTTGAAGATTGAGTGAGTAGATCCCCTCCAGACAACAGGATGAAAGACCCCATGAGTCTAAACTGCCTTTTATCTACTATGACAGAATCATGGTGCTCTTCAGGGCAATCTCAGACTTACACGCCGTTCAGTGTGATTTACTAAAGTGAGTACCTGGACCTATCCCATCATACACCCCCTCCTCCTTCTCTATCTCTCTCTCTCTCTCTCTCTCTCTCTCTCTCTCTCTCTCTCTCTCTCTGTGTGTGTGTCTGTCTATGCTCTGTCTCTGCTCTAACTCTCTCTTCCTCACACACACTTACCTTTCTGCACCTCTTTGCTGGCACCTGGCACACTCCAGACTTGGCACGAGAACAGAGCTCTGCTGCCAGTTCCACTCAGAAAGTGCAGCACACAGACAGAGTAAGGGGTGGAGAAGAAGAGAGAGGATTACCACAGCTGTAGTTAAGACATTTGTGCACAGCCTGGTGTGTACAGAGGGATTAGGTTTAAACAGAGAACCTTCAGTTATTTGGTGGTCTATTGAGGAGATTAGCAGTGGCTTTGTTGAGCAAATAGAATAGAATATCTTGACTGTCATTATACAAGTAGATAGTTTCATTTTGTGACTCCATGAGTTTGTTTATGTTCTGAGAAGAATAATTCAAACAAGAATAAAGGCAAAAAATTGTAATGAGCAGAACAAAGAATAAGCACCTATATAATGTACTTATCCATGTGTATATAGAACAAACACTATCACTGAGAAGTTTGGAATTAATGTTTTCAATAACATAGAGACTATGTAGTTACAAATAAATGATCTTCTGCAACATCACACTTTCAAATAATTGCTAGGAAGTTTATTTTATGATTTCTTCATCAACTATTTATTGCATTATATAGAAAAATTTACAACAAGTTTGGGGAAAGGTAAAGGTACGGGAAGGCAGGACGGTGACATACATTTTTAGCAATACACACAAATAAAACTAAAACAATGACAAATACATAAACAACTACACAACTGAACAACATCACATAATTTAATTGGAAACCAAAAATCTTGAAGAGAGTCATATACATTCTCACTGTTTCTTACTTTTTACTGTTTTGCCTTGTTAGGCTTTGCTGTAAGATATTATATCCAAGCTATATTTTGAAAACTAGGTATCCAGAATTTAATAGCTGAAAGTTGTGTTACAAACCAAAAGTGTAAGACAATTTTCTTAGTAGCTGTAAAACCTGCCATCGGCATACTTCGCTGAATTGAAGCTATCAATGAGTCATTATTTATTATGGTGACAGTGGAATACTGAGATCAAGTATTTTAGAATTTCTCCACAGATTATGTTTCATGATGATGTTATTAGGGAACATTCCTAGAAGACCATTCAGGGAACAAAAAAAATAAACCTTCCCATTAAAAACAATATTAGAACATGTGTGTAATGTTATCAGAAAGTTTTTAGAACAATATCTAGTCGGGATGGTCAAGTGACAGAAATAAAGTGGTGATAATACAGCAGAGGACTACCAGTAGTGCAAAATATTTGACAGTAATACAAGAACTGGCAGCAGTGCAAGTTGTAGAGCAGTATGTCTTAAAGGCTTCCAGCTGCAATGCGTGCGCACGTCAAACCTTTGAAATACCTCGTCCAGTTCTATCTTCTGTAACTGAAGATCTTCTGTACCCTGCTGTCTTTGAGGTATTTTTCCCCTGTTTATGGTGAGGATTGGCAGGCCAAGTGGCTAATCTTGTGCTGTAGTGCTGACCTTTGTGATTTATACAAGTTGTGCCACACAGTGCCACCCTAAGGGGCAACTTTACCACACCCTGACACACCAGCACATGTCGTACATGTCACATGTTTGCATAAGTATGGATTTGAATGTCACTTTTTTCAGCCTCTGTATCTTGTCCTGGTGTCTACTTGTTATAGCCTATCAGTGTCACCCTGATCCAGGAAACTCTCTCTTTCTGTTCTCTGCTGCATCAACATTCATGAAGTGAACACTCAGAACTTGGCAGGTCAACGTTACTTTACATCAAGGCTGGAAAACTTGCAAAGGGAAAATATGCTGCATTTATGTTTATTCTATTTTACGCTGACTCTAATCCATTTGAGTGAATGAAAATGTGTGGAATAATTAGTCATTTCTCACAGGAAAATTTGAAGGTCACTTCGTTTTAGAACTATGGAATATATTTTGATGGAAATATGTATGATGAAACTGGATTATCGTCTTTGTAGACTAGGGTGCCTGCAGAAATAATCTATATTAAGTTCAGACTTTTTTATTCAATGAATGGTGAAGTCTTCATTTTGTCCATTAATTAGGGAAGGGAAGTTTACAGTTAAACTCTCAAATGACCAGGACCTCCCAGTGGGTCCAGGCTTATATTTCATTACATTTACATTTACGGCATTTGGCTGACGCTCTTAACCAGAGCGACTTACAATTTGATCATTTTACATAGGTAGGCCAAGGTGGTGTTAGGAGTCTTGCCCAAGGACTCTTATTGGTATAGTGTAGTGTAGGATTGAACCCCAGTCTACAGCATAGAAGGCAGAGGTGTTAACCACTACACTATCCCAACCACCCATTTCATGCTCCTGTAACTGAGAATTACAATGTTTTCCTGCTGATAAACAGTATTGTTTGAGGTAAATGTTCTCCAGTGCTAAAAATTATCATTATTTCAATAAAATGTCATTCTGTGAAAAAAAAATATTTTTCTTTGAGTTAATCTTTCTCCAATGTTGAGGAAAAAAACAGCAGTATATGAAAAAAAAAAGTGCTGTAAAAAAAAAGTATTACTTGAGTTAAACCTCTTTCAGTGCTACTGAAAATATAACATTATTTGAGTTAAACTTTTTCCAGTGCTGCTGATAAAACATCATTATCGCTTGATGTAAACATGTTGTTGTGCTGCTGATAAAAAGGCATTATTAGAATTAAACCTCTTCCAGTGTTCAAAAAGCAACAGCATTTGAGTTAAACTCCTTGTCTTGTTGAGAAAAACAGCATTATTGAAGGTACAGTTACTCCAATGATGAGAAAAACAGCCTTATTTGAGGTAAACTTATTCTGATATTGCTTAATAAACAGCATTTTTTGAGTTGAACTACTACGAGTGCTGCTGATAAAACAGCATTGCTTGAGTTAAACTTATTTCAATCCTGAAAAAAACAGCATTAAGTGAACTAAACATTCTCCACACTTCTGGGTTGAGTCCTCTAGTTCATGTCCTAGTTTACCCAGTTTGGGTTATGTTTCACAGAGTAGGCGTAATGAACATGGAGGTGAATGAAAACACCAAGTAGAACGGAAAAGAAAAGTTTTGTGTTAAGAGTGCTCGCTCAGCTAGTTGCTGGCGTAGATTGTAGAGAGAAGGAAGGGAAAGAAAACAGAAAGTGTGGTAAGAACAGTCACAAAAAATGACAGGAAATTGGCATATGGTGACAGGCAGAGGTGTGTTAGCACCAGCGGCTGGTTAGCACAAAGGCATGTGAGAAGGAGGGAGAGAGAGAGGGAGAGAGGGAGAGGGAGAGAGAGAGAGACTGACAAATCATCTCTCTCGTCTCACATGGTGGTGAGCATGTCTTGTGGTGAGAGGCACTGGCAGTATGAGGTCACGCATACTGGAGTCGGAGAAAATCTTCTGCATTATTCCTATACTGCATCACTGAGTGGTGTTATGATAAATTATGACACCCAAGTCGTCTGCGATTTCCTGTTGTGGTGACCCTGATTTAAGCCATTAACATTTCGGAGCAACCACCCATTCATCCCCCTTTTTCATCTGTTCCATCCCCACTTTCTCTATTTTTCTTTTCCGTCCTCTCAGGTTTTTTTTTCTTTTAGTTTCCCTCCTTTCTACACTTTGCTTATTCTCTCTCGGAAAGTAAAGCATTCTCAGCAGCTCTTAAAACATTTGTCAGGTAAGTTAATTCTTCTTAACTTGTCTATATCACTTTTAAGAGCAAATGCCCATCACTTCACAAGCCCACTCTTTTACACCTACACAGTAAAATGCTTTGAATGCATTGCAACCAACTGGTAGGAGTTGCACAGACTAGTAGATGATGCTCTAAGCTTGATGTCAAGTAATCACTAATCAGATGATTATGGGGCTAATTATGGATGCCTCAGAGAAGACAAGAGGTGAGGAGCCTGGTCATTTCAGGGTCTGTTTCTCCAGTTTCCTGATGGCTAGTTGCACTTGTTTCAAAGTGTACATTACACTCTGCTGACCTGTGGAGTTTGGCTTTATTCTAACCTTTCTCCACCAACCTGCCATTCTTGAGAGATCAAATACTGAATTTTGTTAACTTTGGTTTTCTAAAGGCTATAATAAATGTTGGCTGTCATTGGCGAGGGGGCATAACATCCTATAGTCCTGTAAAGTTTGAATCTGGTTGCTCTTATTTTCACAGAGGTGCTATAAATATTTCTAGATCTACTGACTTGTGAAGTTTGGCTTTTTAAAGTCACTTATTCTTTAAGAGAAGCATTCCCTTCTCTTATTGTTTAATTCATTATGTCATCAGAAATTACTTGACGTTGGCCTGTCTTTCATCACATAACTGTCAACTTCTGAAAAATCTGAAGTCGTGCAACGGTATATGTGATTGAAATGTGTCAGTTGGTTGAATATATGAAATGTTATGTCAACATAGTTGCTTGTCTTTACGTTTACTGCTTTTAGCAGTAATTGACCATTTTAGCAATAATTGACCATTTTATCAATACTTGACCATTTGCAATTTTTTTTTACTTTCACTTAAGCACATTGCTGTGTCCTGCCACTGGAGCCACTACCATGTGAAGAGGCTCTTGGGGGGCCTCATGCTCCTGGTAGAGCCACAGTCCCATTAGGAGAGACAGCTATTATTTATTTATAGGTAATGGATGTTAGTTTAACATGTGTTTACGTGTTATGTGTCCTTTGTTGTGCTGTGGGTTTAAGTTTCTACTATAAAGAGGAATCCTATGGCTAAAAGTGACCTTCCTTGCTGTTTCACTGTGTTGATCAGCAGTGAGCAGCGGTTCTCCCTACTACCTCTTCAGTGAAAGAGCATTCGCCTTTAAAACTCAGTGTTTTAGGCTCCATGGTTCTCCTTTTGACGCAATGCCCCTATTTTCTCTTAAATGTAATTATTCTGTACTCCTCCCTCCTGCATTTGATACTTTCATGTTAACTTTTCATGCTAAGATATCCAGAAACATGGACGGGACATGACTGTCCAGAAACCTTTATAGCAGCTGTTATGGCCATTGAAGCATGGGTGAGGCTATTTGCAATAAATGTCTTAAGATTAACTCCAGAAAACAAGCAACAAAAAAGATGCGTTTAGTTTGTTCAGTTCCCAGAATATTAGATAATGAACTCTCGCAAACAGCAAAGAAAAATGTTTCTGTATGTGTTTTTACACTTTTCGTGCTGCACTCTCTCTGAATGTCAGGCATTTTCAGTGGCTCTTTAAACACTTGTCAGATAAGTTAACTCTCCTCGCTTTTCTGTTTACTGTTCAGTCCCTTTCCCTGGAGGCAGCCAGACAATTTGTAATTTGTCTGAGTGTCATGTGTGTGTGTGACAGCTCGGGACATCAGGGAGCCCATTCATTTCCTGACATCACGACACATAAAACATGCAAACCATTATTAGTAAAGTTCCCATGTGTATGTTACAAGAAGGCTTGTCATTCATACACAGCTGCAGCAAATGAGGAGAGTGCCTGTGTTTTGTAGCCATGAAGGAATACAAAAAGATTTCTGTCACAATTGCGAGGCTGGAGGCGAGAGGATGGAAGTACAAGTGCTAACTTTACTGAAAATAAAGCACAGGGAAGCAGGTGAGGATCAAAACCGAAAACTAAGAATAAACTATAAACTTTGACTAAAGCGGAATAAGAAAACATGAAAACAAGCTATAGAAATGGATAACACTGCCCAAGAAACACATGACAAAGAGACAAGGAAATACAAAGACTACATACTATATACACAGGAGACTATATACACACAGATCAGGACACTACTGACAAGGCAAGTCTAAGGAGGAGATACAGTGGAGCAAAACCATGATGGGGGTCTAGCCTAGCAACAGCCACAGAGAGCTTCTTCTTAACCCGGGATAGAGCTGGTCCACTCCATACCCTTTTTCCATGTTGTTTGTGGCATCACCTTCTTGGATGAATAAGCAGCTAGACTCAGACCTCATGGTTAACGCCACTGGCTGTTCTTTACAAATATCATGGTTTCATTTGGGCATGCATAAGGATCAGTCACAGCTTGAGTATTTCAAGCTGGGTTGACAGAGAAAATTAGTAAGTGCATTCTTAAAATGTGTTAACAGCAGTTCCATATGCTCTACAAAGCTAAAACTTAGAAACCCTGTCTAGGATGTACTTGCTTCATCAGACAGGCCTCCGGTTTGGTTACCTCGACAAAAAGGATAGCCAAATTCAGCATTAATTTTCAGGTATAGTATGGCTCACCTGGCAGTGGGGCTGATGACGAAATGCAATAATTGTAGCTGTACCATACTGTAATGCACTGAAGGTGGCACTTTTACCACCTGCCATATACCTGCCAACTCAACTTGAATGTAGACTCCAATAAACATATAACAATCTTACACACACACACACACACACACACACACACACACACACACACACACACACACACACACACACACATAATTACCCTCATACACATAGCAGAAGCCCCTGTAGCCCCTGCCTCTGTCAGATAGGCCATTATGAATTAGTCATGGCCCCACCCAGCCTCACCTGGCCCTGTTTGTGCCACTGAAATATGTATGCCATCTTTATTAAGATTTAAGTGCAAATGCCAATTCACAAGCCCCTTCACTCACACATGCGTTCACTCTTTCTTACTTCTCAAAATCTTACTACTCAAAATCATTGTTACCTTGTGCATGTTTTTAGCTTTTTTGCTTTAGATGGATGGTGAAACATAGATCAGGACATTTGTACCACCACATGTCTCAATTTTGAGCTAGTGGGTGTGCAAACAAATTGACCTGTTCGTCTTTTGCCCATGTATATGTTCTTTTGTAGGGTCTGTTGCAAGACTGGAAAAGCTTTTGAGAACATTGGAAAACATCTCATAAAAAAGTATAGCTCACCAATCAGTGTTTGTCAAAACATCTCCATTATTAACATCAGACAACATTCATTTTGTATGCACATGAAAAGTCAGACATTTATCAGGCATTTTTGAGGGTTTTGTTTTTATGTAACTGAACTAGTGTTACTATGGTAATAAATTCACTTACATTTCCTACTTGCCTAGTTTAGATTAGCCATAGTCCAGCTCAGTAATGTAGCCTTTTAAACTGGGCGCTCAAACTTATACTGTAGCTGTAATTGTACACAAGCAATTGAATTAGTTTTATCCAACTCAAAAAATTACTTTGTTGAAAAGAAGCCTTCATTCAAAGTATTTATGTAAGTTGAATGAACCTAGTTAATTTACTTGTTACCACATGAAGTATTTTTTTTTGTTTGATCTAACAAGCCATTTTTAGAGCATATATTATGACTCTAAATAAACATAGTGCTGACCCAATGTGAATAATTTACTTATTTATTTATTTATTATTTATTTAAAAACTGAGATGCATTCTACATTTTCTTTTAAGGTTGATTGGGATTTTTGCCAGCATTCTTCAAAGCTTGTCCAACCTTGCAACAAGTGCTGCATTTATGAATGGAGCATGTCAATTTAAAGTAAATGATGAATTAATGACTTGTATCAGGGGCTCCTAGGATGGGCCTTCAGTGCAGGAAAAAGAATATAATAAAAATGGGACCTGTGTCACACCCAACCCACTCACGTCTTCTCCTTCATTTGGGCTCAGCAGAGACATTGCAGAGTATGCTGGAAAACGAAGGAATGCAGGAATTCATCAGGCCTGTCATACAGAATTCCCCAGGAGCTGTCACATCCTGGCCCAGAGATGGGGGGCCGAGTGGCCCTGATGAGCCAAATAAATCTCTGGTGTCCCTGTGGAACATCGTTTGGAACACCATCCAAGATCGCAGGACAGGTTAGGGTGGTGAGCTTTGTCTTTTTTTTGTCAGGCCTTATTATAAACATGTCAAAGATGCAAAAGAGGCATACATAAATACAAATACATTACTATTCATGCATGTTAAATCAAAGGACAGTACACTTATAAGGAGATCCCAGTGGGTGTGTGTCACCATGTAGTCATGGTCATATCAACCTGGGACCACTAAATTTTTCCCATTATTTTTAAACCATTTGAAAATGCCAGCTTAACATTGTGTGAGCATTTCTTGACAAGTGAAGCCATAAAAATGATCCAAAATTACTTGTAATAAAATATTGCAATAGCTATGTAAATGAAGTTATGTTTTTTCAAAGTTTCAAAGTTTTGTAACAAGAGTGGTCATATCTCCTTTTGCCAGCAGGAAAGATGTAACTAAGATAAGTAAAGTAGAATATTGGAATAATTTGTGTTTAAGATGATTGATAGGTTGACAATAAGTAATGATATATGGATAAATATATGAACATATAATGGATGGCTGTAAAGAGTAGAGAGGTGTTATAGATAGGACAGCAGGACCTCTGACACGTGTGTCGGACAATAGATGAGCTGCTAACACAAGGCCGCAGAGGTGATACAGCTGCCTACACACTTTCACCCTGGGGAATGACCATTGCTACTTCTTGTTTAGTTTGTGTATGTGTGAGGAAATTGGGAATGAAGCAAAGGGAGCCTGTGCATGCAGGACAGGTCACTGTGTGTAATATGTACAATTTACACTGTAAAAAAACACAAAAAAGTAGTCGGGTGAGCTTAAAATTTTAAGGCAACTTGTTCCACAGCTTTCTTGAATTATTTAAATGAAGGAACTGAATAAAATCCTGGATGGGCTGAGATTCTTCAGTAACTTTAACAAAGCTACTTGATCTTTACTTCTTTTTGTGAGTCATTGTGGTTTGGAGTGATATTATAGAGCTTTCGTATCAAATATTCCCTACAAGTTTTGGTGTAATTGTTTGCTGAAACGGACCACCTGATCTTCCATGAACAGCATTGAAATACAAAGTTCTCACATGTGCAGTGACAGTAGATCAGAAATATGAATGTATGTAATATAGTTCATTTTTATAATTTAAAACAATGCTAAGGTGTCCAGCAAACAAACTAGAATTTTTTTCAGCTTTGGTTGCATTCATTATTATATGTACAGCATATGATTGCTTCCATAATGAAATTTGTTCCAGTGTTTTGCTATGACAGCAACAATATATTATTGTTTCAGTGTCACTGTCCATGGTGCTGAAATACTGAAATACTGTCCACTGTGTGTGTGCCTGTGTTTATGCGTGTGTACAGTGTTTGGTGTGGTCTGTGAGTCTCACTGAGAGATGCGTGCCTCCTGTCACCAGAGAGAGACTGTTTGACACTTCAACAGAGAGAGAAGGCCAACGGAAGGTAAAAGAGCAGTCAGGGCAGTAAAGACAGAACAGATGGACTCTGTGTCATTCACTAATATACACACTCATACTCAAGAACAAGAAACATCCAGTTAGGTGGTTGATCTTCAAGGGTTCCCTGTGTTTTATGTGAGAGTGTATGTTTAAGCTTCTATTCATTCTTCCACCTTGAACATTTAAATGATAATGTCCACAACCAGAACATAGACCATGTGACTCTGGATAAACATCCATGTATTGGAACATCTGACTAAAGGCTGATTGAAAAACAGATTTCTTTTATGGGGCAGTACTCCCAAAGCATTAGGTCTATTAAAATTTGATGGCCACATTTCAGCTATAGAGGGAAACTATGACTTACAGCAGGTACAGACATACCCAAGAGAAAGCATAAATGGAGAAAGGGGGCAGCGGGTCATCTCAGTGCAGCTTAGACATACATTTAAGATTCTATTGAATAGTTAAAATAGAAAACAGAGCTGTTCAGCAGCTCCTACATTAAGTCTTAGAAACTAATTCGTTTTTTTTTTGCTTTTTTGCATGATCTGAGTAATCTCAAAAAACACATTCAATATTGTTGAGGTCTGGACTCAGTGACTCTGGACTCTTATTTGTTTCATTTGCAAACTTCCTTTTCTCTCTAACAGCTTCTTGACAGCTTCTTGAGTTAAAGATCCTTTCAGACCCATAGCACTAAGTTATCTCAGTGAAATGATGGACAGAAACAGCCAGATCTGAAGAGCTTCACTGGACAGCTCAACATGCTTAAAAGAGAACACTAACTACCACTTCTATTATGTCAGCTAACAGATGCCCAGGTTGTCTAGCACTGTGCTGAGGAATAAGAGAGACGGAGGTCATTCTACCTACCCAGAAGATGCAAGACCAATCTCTTCTGATCTGTTGGACTCTTTCAGCTGTGGAATCATTGAGGATTAGAACTCAATGATAGGGCTTAGACTGTTGCACCGCTCAGGAGCCCCTCTATCTATCTTTTAATAATTTCTTAAAGTCCAGTTTCATAAGCTCCTGTTTCACCTGTTTCCTTTTGTAAGTGAATTATTTTATACCTGATCTCCTCTGAAATATCTCCTGAAAAATATGTACTTGCCACCTTGACTGAAAATTAAATAACTGAAGGTACCTCTTTGATTTCACCACAGTTTTATGTCATCACTGTCTTAAGAAAACCATGTAGCTCAACTTTTCTTTTGCTTATTTTTAACACCGTTTAAAGTGCAGCCCTGTTATACTTTAGATAATATAATAAATAAACGGACCATAGAAATTGTCAAAAGTGAACCTTTGAAGTAATTTCAATCACTGTACATTACAGTAACAGATGTGTAAAACGTTTGAGTACTGTTGCACTCAGGAATAATTCCCTGATTAATAAAAAACACAATAGCACAAACATTATTATAAAATGACTGATTTTATTTAACTTACTGATACTGCAGTGGAGTAACATAAATGCTCTACTGCAGGTGTGAGGCAGGTCACATAGATGATGAAATATTGAATATTCTTAGAAATCTGTTCAGTGTGTGTGTGTGTGTTGTGTGAGGGAGAGAGTGGGTGTAAGCTTGCTGTGGGGCGCTGTTAGAACACCCAGTCAGGGGTCTATCGCATGAAATTCTAGGATGATGTGTGGTTTATATTTAACACTCCTTCAGAGCCGAGCGAATGCCCTACGGCATGGACAAACACACGCACACACACACACACACACACACACACATACATACATATATGGATAAGCACAGAAATACAAACACACGCACACACACACACACACACACACACACACATACATACATATATGGATAAGCACAGAAATACACACACACACACACACACACACACACACACAGGAAATAAGAAAGAAGAAAGAGAGAGTAGAGAACAAAAGAAAGAAAGAAAGAAAGAAAGAAAGAAAGAAAGAAAGAAATGGAAGGAAAGGCAATTATAAATAGAGGAAGAAAGATGGGAAGAGAGAGGAGGGAAAAAGCGAAGAGGTATAAAGGGGAGCAAGTATGGGGGAAAAGAAAAAAGGTGAGAGGTAGAAGAAGGGAAAACAAGTAGGAAGAGAAAGATTAAGAAATACAGAGAGAAAGTAAGAGAGACATAATGAGAGAATAAGAAAATGACAGCCTGAGTGTAAGAGGAGAAAGAGAAACAGAGAGAGAAAGATGGAGAGAGAGAGAGAGAGGGGGGGGGGGGTGGGGGATCACTGGCCTGCCAAAACCAATGATAATCCATTGTTCATTTTCAATTATCAGACACTCGAGTATTAACTCACAAAAGCGTCCAAACAATTAATCCCCTCTCAGCCTTCGCTAATGAGTACAGCACCATCTCCCCAATGCACGTTTGTGTACATTCATTAATCTCTCTCCTCTTCCTCTCTCTCTGCCGGTCTCTCTCTTTATCTCCATCACTCTCTCTTTCTCTCCTTGCTTTCTAGAAGAAAAGAGAGTGATGAGAGTGAAAGACTGAATCACACTTGGTCAATTAATGAATTATTTATGCCTCCATTTTCTGCTCCTGTCATTCTTTTCTTCCTGCGTTTCCTCTCCTCTCTCTCCCTCTCACTTCCTCTCTCATATGTTACTATAAATCTGAAGTGACAAGTGTAAAGTGACTTTTGTCTCTTGTACACTGACATAACTGTCCCACTGTTCTGTTGCTAGCGCTAAAGAGAAGGTCACTGGGTCAAAAGGTGAAGTGAAATGGGACCTGTATCATACTTGTGTGACCACTGCAGTAGATTTGTTCGAGGAGTGAGTTTAGTTGCATCCAATGTCACTTCTGAATCGAAATGGTATTGTAAAGCAATATGCAACAAACATTAGTATATTATACAGTGTATTAGTAAATATATAATGTTGCTGTTATGTAAAATGTTGAGATTTCTAGTTTTACATCATCTGAAGATGCCGGATCTCATTTACATTGAGTAAACATTTCATGATGAATGGATCAAAATGATCTAAAATTACTTTGAATAAAATTTTATTATATAATATAATGTATATTAAAACTAAGAAATGTTTTTTTCTGCTGTTTTGGAGATACAAGGATAATAACAATAAGAAGAAAAGTGCTGCACAATGTTCAGTAAAAGTCCTCACTGTGTGAACACTGGGTCCCATTCAGTCCCATAATTCCAGCACTTTGTAGTTAATTTCTGATGTCGTCGGCTTGCTTTGAGAATATTGTGAGAAACACAGCATTCATTATGTGCTTCATTCACCTCTGAAACATATCAAAATCACGGGTTTTGCCTTTAGACCTTTAGAGTAGTCATTACACACAGGACTCTTAAATTTAAATCTTAGATTTCAGATTGATGGAGGTGTTGTATATGGTTCTATCTGGAACCTTTTTAAAAAGAGTTATATCTAGCACCAAAAAAGGTTCTGCTGTTTTTACAATGCCAAACTTGTTACAATAGAAGAACCCTTTTTGGTGCTATATAGACCCATTTTCACAAAAGATTCCAGATAGAACCATAAACAACACATTCTCCATCAGTCTGAAGAGCTGTTCATTTACAAATAACAACTTCACCAAATGCTGATTAAGACATTTTAATCTGAGGCATTTTGATTATTTTGTTATTAAGTTAAGTTTATAGATTTTTATTCTCATACCCATGGACAATCCAATTAGTCAGTAAAATATCTGGTGGCAAATTCAGTGCAGCCCTAAGGATCTGTTGACTCGATAAATGACCCTTCATCTCTCAGAATCCTCTTGTTCGGTCAAATAATATCCCTGAGGTGAACATATGTAAACATATTAAACTCATCATAAAATGATTCGCAAAAGTGCCTGTCAGCGCATATGACCAGTCATTAATATTAATACAAGCCCTTAAAAGAATCCATAAGCATTCATTAGCTCTCATACACTGTAATTAGCTGTGACACCAAGGTCGCAGTGCCTGGAACTGTACATGATGGAGAGTAAATATTCACCATTGCCTGAAGATGGGGGCTTTTATGACCCATTACCTGATTAATCACTCCCTGTTATTTGATTACATTAATCTTTGGTAGTGGTGTGGATAAATTAACCTAAGAGCTGCTGGTGTTAAAACACTCTTTACCGCTTGTGTCTCAGAGATTAGCATGACAATAAATTCATTCGTGCCAGGTAGAGTTATTCATTTCACCACTTCTCAAAAGTTGTGAATCACTTATATACAATAATGATTAATAAAATGTGGATTGAAATATTACATACTATTCACCAAAGTAAATTTTTAGATGTTTTACTCAATATCTCAAGAATTCTTTGAACAATAATTTATTAAACGATAAAAAGTGTACACTATATGACCAAAGGTGTACACTATATGGCCCTCCTAATTCTTCAGTTCAGATGTTTCAGCTACACCCACTGCAGGTGCATAAAATCAAGCACATAGCCATGCAGTCTCCACAGACAAAGGTTGGCAGTAAAATGCAATGCACTAAAGAGCTCAGTAACTTTCCAGTGGCACTGTCATAGGATGCTACCTCACCCATCTTCCCATGAAAGTGTCTGGTAGCAACAACTCCTCAGCCACATAGATATGCAACTCACAACACGGAGCCACCAAGTGCTGTGGCATGTATCATGTATAAACTACATGTCCTCTGCAGCTTTACTCACAGTAGAGATCCAAACTGGAAGCAACATCAGCAAAAGAACTGTGCAGCAAGAGTTTTAAGAAATAGGTCTCCATGCTTGAGCAGCTGCACCCATGCTGCTCTTAAGACTGCTATGTGCAATGCCAAGTGTCGGCTGGAGTGGTCTAAAGAATGCCTTTATCTGTTTTATAATTGTCTATTTGCATGAGTTTTAGTTATCTGAGTTATCTGCTTCGAGATGCGTTTTCCACTTTTTGTTGAATTTTACGTAATAATTTTGAATACATTTAGTTTACATTTTCAGTCACTAA
The DNA here is from genome assembly GCF_015220715.1 of Pygocentrus nattereri. NCBI lineage: Eukaryota > Metazoa > Chordata > Actinopteri > Characiformes > Serrasalmidae > Pygocentrus > Pygocentrus nattereri. Next base: position 23,644,074 of record NC_051236.1, read on the forward strand.
AGCTACACATTTAGTCATTTTAGGATCTCATACAGCTTCTAAATCTACAAATCTTCTAATTTATTTCCTGTGAAATTACACAGAACTAACATATTAGAATACTTACATTTATCTGAAAGTAAATTGGTATTATAACATTATAATACTATAAAATAATAGTTATATTATTGCAATATTATAATAAAAACATTGTTTCACAGTTTTTGAACAGAGATTCTGCACTTGAATAAATAGTGTACATACAGAGATTAACTTGCATCTGTTACTGTATTTGTATATAATAAAGCATTTCAAATGGATTTTTTAAGCAAGCTTTACTATCATGTAACAGGAGACTGAGATGAACAGATGGGGAAATTCTCTCTACAGTCCTTTTCTAAGTATAAATAAATCATTGTAAGTTTACTTTTCTTTCAGGTGATTAATGAAATATTTTGTTATTGTTGCTTTGTGTAATATTTTTAATAACTCCCCAAGTTAAAAAAATATATAATGGCTCAACGTTCAACTTAAGTAAGGTTAGCTGGTTAAAGTTTTGTAATTTGTTGACCCACAGTCCCCACATCCTGGGAAGTGAAGGCTTCCCTTCTCTGACCAGAGAGCTGAGGCACTGGTGGTATTTGAACTTATGCCATCTCGTCTCTTGCTGATCAGGCAGGTAGACAGTGGCACCACTTCTTTATGTAAGCACAGACAGTGCTCTCTGTCTGAGCATGAGATTAAAGCATAGGTCACACTGCTCTGAGTAAAGGAAACTTCCACTGATATCTTTCAGGGGTGAGGAAACAAAGTCAATTAGAGTAATTTGATGTGAAATGATTCAATGTAACTTACAAACTTGGATTGTTTTTTTTACAGTGGTGATGATGGGAGCCAGTGGTTTCCATGGCTTCAGCACAAATATAGCCATTTTATATACTATGCAAAACCACCAGTGAACCTACATGCGTCTTCTGAGTTTATAGTAATAAAATAGCAGTAAATTTGTAAAACAGCATTTTCCTTAGGGGCTATTTTGCCTTAGAATGTCCTGTATGAAATAAATGGATTAAAATACACTTTGGACAAAACTTCATCCTAACATTATAGTAAAAGACATCAGGCTGAGTATTCATATCCATTTCAGGTAATAACTTTTTGTGAGGGAACATTTAGAGGCTTGTCTGGTTCCCATCACCACCACTGTGAATAATTCTGACTCTGTAAGTTTCTCTAGCGTGGAGCATTCCACATCAAACCACTCTGAATGATTTTGTTTTCAGCTTTATCATTTTTATAAAGAAACCTTAAAATCAGTACAATTTTCCTTTTAACCACCTTTTTAATTTTCTGTTAGGCACAGAAATGTGAGCAACTTAAAGAGAGTTAGCAATGACTAAATTGGGGTAAAGAACTGGATGAAAAAAAACAACATAAAAATGAAGCAGTTTCATTTTTACTTTCTTTACTTGAGTAAACTCAAAATGCAGTATTAAAATTACAAGTTTTCTTTAAAAGTGGTACACTTTTAATTAAGCTAAGTTAAGAAAAGGTAATAAAAAGCTAAAATCTAAATTTGATCTGACTTTCTTTTTTTTTTTTTTACAATGTATGTTTGTGTGATCTTTTATCATTTCATTTGGTAATTACAAGCATGACAGCTCTTCCTTACATCTATAGATTTTGCCTGCATGTTGTATTGCAAGTGCCTGTTAACTTGCTGTTTGTTAATGTGATCTAAAGTTGAAGCTAGGCCAATAATCAGCTTATTCGGGCAGTTAACCCAATGAAACCTTGAAGATATGCACCTTTTCCCTGTGAGACTAATATTAACTTAGAGTAACTAAAAACAATTAACCAAATAGTTTTCTTTGTTAATACATTTACATACAGTGTACAGTAGCAGAGCAGGAAACATGACTTCACTACTGACAATGAACTAATGTAGTACTGTAAGTTTGTGCCTTTTTCAGTGTCATGCCGTGTTTCTTTGTATGGTCTCTTTGTGTTCTGTTTTCTGATGAGATCCACCCTCTGAACTTCATATTAAACAGCTGAATCTGTAGTGATAGAATGGCAGGGTCATTAGCCTTGGCACACATGAAGATGAAGTATCTCTGACATATTAACAATGATTCCATACATCAATAAGTCATAGCAGTAAAGAAATAAATATACAAAGCTACTGTATCTGTGAAACTGTCATGGGGAAAAAATCTGATGCATTTAGATGGTAAAGGATGAATGGGGTAAAAACTCCCAACATTAAAATGACACATATTAAATGCCATATGTCTGGGTTTGTGTTTCATAAAGCATGCATAGCTCCTTCAGTTCTAAACATGGGCTTTGTATATGTTTTTTTTTTTTGGGGGGGTGGGGGGGGTTACTGTGTTACTAATCATGGAGCTATACCTATTTGTTCATTTTTTTTTAACATGTACATAGCGTACATATGATTCAAATCAGGCTTTCTTGGTAATTCATTGTTTTTAATGTCCATGACTTTCCAGCACTGCATTGCTGAGATAAAGATCTTCATAAAGCACAGAGATTTTTCATTGCTCTTACAGTTTATTTTTGTGTGCGACTGCACAAAAAGAACAACTGTAATATCATTATTTCTTTTTTCTTCTGTTCTCTCTCTCTCTCTCTCTCTCTCTCTCACTCTCTCTCTCTCTCTCTCTCTCTCTCTCCCTCTCTCTCCCTTTCTCTCTCTCTCTCTCTCTCTCCCTCTCTCTCTCTCTCTCTCTCTCTCTCCCTCTCTCTCCCTTTCTCTCTCTCTCTCTCTCTCTCCCTCTCTCTCCCTTTCTTTCTCTCTCAGTTATTACTATTAATATAGTCAGAAGACAGAGAGCCCTCTTTGTATGTGAATACACTGTCGGTTGATTTCCTCATGTTTCTAAGTTTCTAGTTGTGTAAAGTACACAGTAAAAATACAGTAAAAAGCAAACCTGTTAATTAACAGTAAAACTGTGTTTTCTCAGTGATGGTAAAAATCTGTAAAATTACCGTCATTTAGATACAATAAAAGTACAGTTTATTGTAATTCAGCAGTGTCACTTCCTCAATTAGTTATTGTGACTTACAGTATTACCATATTGTTATTATACTCTTACCATATTGATAACAGTAACAACCATTGAAACAAATGCAAATCTCTGCATTTAACCTTTTTTCAATAATGGGTATATTTATTACATTTTACAGTTCTTTGACAGTGAGAGTACATAAATCTAGTAAGTACAGTGAAGTACATTAATTCTGAAGTTCAGGATTAAAATTTACATAAAACTAACATTTGCAAATTGCTATTTAATTACTTTTCTCTTCTGAAAACATAGATATTTATTATCTAAAACTTAGATATACATAGAAAACAGATATACATAGAAATCCATTTTAGTCTAAAAATAAGTAAACTTGCTCAAATGAGTGCAGTAAAGTATACCATTATAATTTACAATGTAGGAGGGAAATTTGGGTGGGTGTCTGCACCTCTGTACATGTTTATATGTACAGAGAGAGACAGAGTGTGTGAGAGAGAGACAAAGTGAAAAGGGACAAAACCCTCTTAAAATCCCTTCTAATTTTCTGAGTTCATTTATTAACAGTTTAGTATCTGCTGACTGTAATTGACTGAAAATATCTAATTAAAATATAGTCATTAAAACTTAACATGTTATCAGCTTCTTGAAGTAAAGATAAACAGATTAAATTGTTTATAATTAATCAACGAGTCAATTAGTCATTTTCATTCTTGCAATGATCAGTTACCAAAAAAAAAATGCTCAGCTCTTTTTTTTCACTCTTTGAAAACTCCAGCTGCCTTTTACATTGTGTGAGCACTTCATAATAAATGGACTAATAGAAACTGTCTTGCCACATTAATGCACATTAAGGCTATGGACTTTTTTTCCTTCTCCTATAAATGTTTTTTTCATGATAACAGCTGGATTAAGCTGATAGTTAGTATTGCATTGAAGCGCTGCTTCGTCTGTCCTCTCTGCACTGTCTCATAGTGAACAATTGCTCAAGTGGAACATCTCTGTGCCTTTGATTGTTGCTGGACAGACCTTGTGTCAGCAAGGTTATTTAGCTGAACACACACCCCTCATGGCACCATGGGGGCAAACAAATAACATCACACACGTACTGTACACTGAACACATGTGAAGTGCTGAAGTCAATGAAACTTTTGATAACTCCTGATGAAAGGCAATAGATGTGATCTTAAATAAGGACAAGAAAGCAAGACAGGCAGTGCTGGCCCTGAAGGCCATGAAGGTGCCAGCAGTTTGTCTGATGTGTGTATGTATGTGTTGACAGCTTTCCATCCTTTTATCACAGGCTGAATGAGCCTAGAGCTGCGATACAGCCAGGCATCGTGTGAAGCTACCTGTCCAAGAAGTCAAAGATGAGAACATGAGAGGAGGATGAGGATAACAGGTGCGGTTTGTGATCTAAGGCCAAATTTGTAGCTGGAGCTGTCCGTGGTTCTGGAGCTCGATGCTGCATGGGAGCTGTCCATGGTGCTTGAGCGGCAGAGAAAGCTGCTGATGATGAGGGCCAGCGCAGCTCACTTTGTGCTGAAGCACAGGCCTGAAAAAGCTGCGTCGGGTCTTTACCCACAGCCCACCGAGACAGGCCGCCCGCTCACCTGAGCCACAAGCTGCCTCCCTCAGCGATTCACACACACTCTTTGATTGCAATACCACTACCCCCACCACATACACACACCCTCACACTGGCTGAAACGGTCATCAGCATGGTCATTAATTGTAGAGTTCCCCTGAGGCTGATAGAGAGAACAAGAGAGGAAGAGAAGCAGTTCTATTTGATGTTGGCTGAGGGTACGTCTGCCAGGCCTTTCGGTGGGTTTCGCACTGTAAGCACTCTTAACTGTGTGTCTGTGTGTGTGTGTGTGTGTGTGTGTGTGTGTGTGTGTGTGTGTGTGTGTGTGTTTGTATGTTTGTATGCATGCATATGCAATTTTGTGCATGTGCATCTATATGGATTAACATAGATTGTTGATTTCCCTGTAGTTAGTTTTCTTCCTTTAAAAAAATCTGTTTTCATTTGTTCAGTTGGTTTGACAAAGCTAATTTCCTGCTCTTAGCTTTCTTATTATATCCTTTTTTTTACCATCTTCACAGGTCACAGTTTTCTAAGAACCACAAAACTTTGCCGGACCGTAGAATCTGTATAGAAATAGTGCACTTTTGCTTTTGGGTCTGGTTGCATGTAAAGTTTTATTACAATGTTTGCTTGAGCACATTTTTTTCCTATGGAAAAAACACACTTACAAACATTGGATAACGTGAATGAACTAGCAACACCATACCAACCATCTGGGATAACATACAAGCAGCCCAGAAACACCTTAGCAACCACCAGGGATAACATATCAGTGGCCAAGCAACACCTTAGCAACCACCTGAGAAACAATAGCAAAAACTTCCACCTGGGATTCCACACTATGGCCTACCAACACCTTAGCAACCATCTGAAATTTTAAAGCAAGAGCTTAACCAGGCCAAATTAAAGTTTGTTCATGAATTTTCCCCTTCTAGTTTTTGTCTAACATTTACAACAAGGTTTGATCTGTATTCAGTGCAATTTTAAGATACTGAAGATTAAAGATTTCGCTTTCAGAATGGCAAAACTCTTAGGTAGCACAATTAACACTGTCTTTAAACATCATTGTTTTGAGGCACACTGGACAATTAAACTTTAATGTTTTGGAAATAGTCTTTTCCAAGATGGACCAAATGCACCTTTTCATTCTCTATTCATGTTTTGAATGATATGGTTCTCTCTGCACATAAACCAAAACTGGAATGGATACTTTATCACACTGTTCAAGAATCAAACTCTATAAATGTTTATTTATTCTCTATAAATACTTAAAATACATGAAATGTGGATAAATATAAAAGCAGTTGTTTCGGTGTACTGGAGTGTAGTACATTTATGTCACTTCACCACAGCAACAAATGATTAACTATATGTAAATAATTCATTTTCAACCAAAAAAGTCAGATAAAGCATTTTAATTCTAGGCTCACGATTTGTGTGTAATTAATCTTGATGTAGAAGCCAAATGTACCAGTGTTTGTTTTTGTCTTTGCTGTGTGTTTGCATTTTTTTCTCATGGCGTGAGCATCCAGCGAGCCATAAATCCCAGCTGTTTGTCTCATTTCCGTCTCATTAGAGAGAAGAGAGCGAGCGCATGGCTGTGGACCATGAGATTGGTAATTAACGTGAGGCCTAATGAAGGCAAAATTAAAAACAACAGCACCACAAACTCAACCCATCAACTTGGAGCTGCTGACTAGAGAGACAAAACGCTGAGATGTCCAATGATGCTCAAGACTTACCAACTCTGAGAACTGACTCTTCACATTGCCTCCTCTTCATCAAATGCTTTATTCGCTGCAAGCCGCTCAGTAGGCAGTCCCGCTCTCACTGATTGTCTTGAGCAACAATGGTGACTCTCTACTTGGTCAGCTTTTCATTACATCAATAGATTTTCATTATGAGGGAAACAGAAACTCAGCTTCACTCTTTCACCACCATTTTTAACTTGACCCCTTAAACTCTAGGCTCATTATTCAGTTTGTAATTACTAAGTAAAAGTGAGGAACTGAATTTGGACCTAAATACAAACCCGTAGCATTATAGAAAAAAAAAAAGGAGAGAGGCAGAGAGGAAGAGAGGAAAAGAGAGAGATCTTTACCCTGTATGGAGTGACAGACTCATTTGCTTGTGGCAGTTTGGGACCATTTGTGTGTGTGTGTGTGTGTGTGTGTGTGTGTGTGAGTGAGTGAGTGAGTGAATGTGTGTGTATGTGTGTGAGTGTGTGTGTATGTGTGTGATTCTATCTGACGGTGGGCAGACTCTGGGTGTCATAGCTGTCCTTCTGCATTAGCCCCCTCACACACACTCTTACACACTCACAGATGAAGAGAGTCCAGTTCCTCTCTCTCTATCTCTGTCTCTCTTACTGTCTCTTTAGCTGTCTCTCTATCTTTCTTTCTCTCTCTTTTACTATTTTTCTCTGTCTCATCATCTCAGTATCTCTCTGTCTATCTGTCTGTCTCTCTCTTTTTCTGTCTCTCTCTTTCTATCTCTCTGTCTCTCTACCTCTCTCTGTGTCTTCCTCTCATGCTATCTCCCTCTCTGTTTATCCCATTCATTTGCATTGAACAATGCGAATATTAGAATAAATATAAATGACATCAATATTGTAAAGATCAGTACTATAAGTGATGATGTCATGTATGGAATATATGTTTGTTTAACAAACCATTACACTCTATTCTTATAACTAGCTCTCAAATATATCAACTGCTTCTTCATTAACACAACTTTTTACCACATTAATGTTCATTTTCATTTATTCTAATATTAAATATACTTTTACTGGTAAAAAAACACTCTTATTACCAAAATAAATTGCTTTAAATAATTTGCTAGTGTAGCTTAGACTTTTGCATGTTATAACATATATGTCATGCACACACATCAAAGCCTAAGTGCAAGTACTAATCCTTTAATACAAGTTTTCTTTGTTTCTTTGTTGTTTCTTTGTTAATGCATTGTAATAACTTATTGTGTATATATATATATATATATATATATATATATATATATATATATGATGATATATGATATATGTATTTGTATTTAATACAGATATTAAATATGTATATTAAATATATATATATATATATATATATATATATATAGTACATATACAATATAATACAAGTATTCTTTGGACAGGGATGATATATGTATTTATATTTATATACTTACAACCTTATTACACCATTTTGTGACCATTACATAAAGAATGCAATAGAAATTATTCAAATTAAAGATTGTTTTTTTTTCCTCTTCATACTTGCCATTTTGGAGTTGTGAGGTTTTATTCCAACAGTGATATCTAAAAAAGAAAAAAAGAAAAGAAAAAGGAAAAACCGGTCCAAACGGACAGAATGCAGACTGTAAGTGGAGGTGTATCAGCAGAGTCTCTTTAGAGCTTTACTCATATCCTAGACAGGCCTGAAATCCCTTTAGCCAGTCCGAGTGCCATGCTGCAGTTATTTGGTTATAATCTTATGCCTTTTCAGCCATGGCTGTCTGTACCAAACTCCATGTGTCTGTATGTATGTGTTGTGGGGGGAGGGGGTGGGGGGGCTTACCACAAAGCCTAATCCTGTGATGTACATATTTAGTCCGGAAGGCTCTGAAGCCCACAGGCAAACATGTAGAGAAGTCATGTGAAATTTGAATTTCAGGACAACCCAAAAGACTTTTTTCTGTGTGATTCTAGCCACATAAAATCATGTTTGGATGGGCATGGATATATTCAGATGTACAAATCAAAGGAAGGCTGTTGCTTTTATTACATCCTGAGGTTTATGCGTGTGTGGCTGTGTGCATGTGTGTGAGAACGACTGACAGAGTCTGCGTGCTGTAAGCATTCTGTGTCAGTTCATCTGATGTGTGTTGTATAAGAGGGCAGAAGATAGCATGTAGGGCTAGAGGTTAAAACACAAAGCTATTTCTGATAATGTGAATCAAATGGTCACTGTTGTAGATAATTTCATAGAAAAAACTAAAAATTCTCATGATTTTTGCAAGTGTTACTCATTATTTTACTTTTTACAAGAATAACATCTACACATGATGTCCATAGCATAAACTGCCATAGAGGAGTGGGCTTTTGCAGTCCATATCCACATTTGCAGGAAGGGGTTCCCACAAGTTGGAAAAATATCAACAAAGAAAATAAAACATAATAAACATGAGTGATAAATGATTGTCATCAATTTTGCTGTTATATTATTATTGTCTCAATGTCTCCCTCCTCTGGGGAGACAGCTCCATTTGGTCCTGTCCAATGTGGATTTGCTCATTCCAGCTCTTCCCTGGCTCCACCCCTCCATCATTACACACCTGCAGCTAGTTTATGGACATTGGTAGTGTATACCTGCCTGCCTGCTTTTTATCCCTGCCTGTCATGTGGCTAATGGCTGATGAAAAGCCCTTAATAAAGCTACTCTGCACATGTAGCTCACCTTAATCATTACAGTTACTTACATTACAGTCCCCCAGTTTCTCTCTCAGTGGACTATTCTCCAAGATAGCTTTACTTGGTCTGCTACACTTGCTGCAACCAACACAGCTATGATGTGATTTATAAAAACATCATGCTGTTCATCTTGTGTTTTACTGCTTTATTATTTCCCAGTCACACGTTTTGATGCTGATTCCCCAAAATAGCTTTTTAAATGTAGCACAAGAACTGGATACCTTTGACAGGCTCACTGTTAGAGGTTAACTCTACCATCTGTAGCTGGAACATGTTTTGTCCTCATTAGAGTGGAACAGACAGTTCAGCAGATAACTAACTGGCTAACAGACTGCTCCAGTAATACCGAGAGACAGTCTTTAACCTTAGATCTTTACATAAGGAGCAACTGTAAAAGTACAGTATAATAGCATACAGAATATGTCATCTGAGTGTCTAAGTTTCACATGTCTGTGTTTAAGCTAGGTCATAAAATATGAATTCACCTAGCTAGCATGATGCTAACACAACATAGCATAACTTTCCATATGAATGACAAAACTAGCATTATGTGGTGGCTCAAAAGGCTATTTACAAAGGAAATTGTGAAAATACTGCATTATACATTGGTATTTAAAGATATGCCTGGCTGGCACATGATTTTGTGACTAACATTATCTGATTTTCAGTGTAAATAAAAGAAAACATAAACACACTTAACTCACTTTGGCTATATTACTAGGCTGAAGTGGCACAAATCAGATTTTTTTGCCTTAATGTTTAAGGCCATTTCAGACTACAGGTTCGTTTATATTAAACAATAAATAAATATGATAAAGTAAAAATACACAAAATATACAGAGACAGGAGGGACCTAAAAAACATGAGGTCAAACCAAATTATGCCACTGGTTGCAGTTTTAACAAAACCCCATACCTCATGAATGGAAATTGGAGAAGCACAGAAACATTCATTTTTGATGCATTGATAAAATAATAAAATATAATTATATTCCAAAAATGCTTGGACCAAATTTATTGGCATTCTCACACAATGTTAAGACCTGTGAAAAGGGTATTTTTGAATAGTGTAAACAGTAGTTAGAAGTTTTTGACATGTCAGTGACCAAATGCAGTTTAGTTCTGATGAATGTGATTAAAAGAGATGTGACTCCGACCGTGGCTTTACAATGCTTTTACAGAATGGACTTCCTTTGCCTCATTGACTCCTCTGCTTCATTCATATAGGCAGAGCAGCTGAGGACATGAAGTAAGCAGGAGGTAATGGACTTTGACTACTCTCTACATATTCCTCTGGACAGAGAGTTTGACAGGCAAACCCCAAACCTGTAGCAGAGAAAGAGGGTATGGATGGATGGATGGACAGGAAGGGAGGGAGAGAGGATAAAGCAGGAAGCACTTGGTGTGGTGGAATGGCCATCAACCTCTAGCTCAACCTGGTTATTGGAGAAAGAGTGAGAGAGGTAGAGGTTGAATAATTGATAGTAAGTATTTCAATAGGCTGCACCCGTCTTTCCTGATGAGGGAAGTGTCAATCAAGCAAGGACCTCACTGCAATTGAAATAGCGGTCTGGAAAAGTGTGGTGTGTGTGTGCATGTGTATGTACATGTGTGTGTCAGAGAGAGAGAGTATATGTACATGTAAGATGCATGTAAATGGACACCATATGTATGTAATGTGAATGTTGATTGTGTGAATAAGGCTTTGGAGTGTGTGCGTGCGTGCGTGCGTGCGTATGTGTGTGCGTGTGTGTGTGCGTGCGTGTGTGCGTGTGTGTGTGTGTGTGTCCATGTGTATGCATATGCAGGTGGGCAAGATGGACGATCACTTCCATTTGCAGTGCCA